>NC_133619.1:633209596-633247096 GCF_048593235.1 Sminthopsis crassicaudata | reverse complement strand
AGAGAGCTGGTGTGTCTGTGTGTGCATGAATTCAGTGCAGATGTGGGTACATTCATGCACCTGCATTTGAGCATAATGTACATTATGAAGACATGTGCATATGTATAGTGTGCACACATGTCTCTGTGTACATGCTACCTGCTCATAGTGGTTGCATTGTATGTGTGCATGTATTTACACATATGCACGGATATATGTGCATGTATGCATTAGGGTTTGCATGTATGTACATGTGTGCATATCTATATAGAATGTACATTCTCTATACACCCATGTGCATCTGAGTGCATGAATTGTGTGTGTGTGTGTATAGTTTCCTAGTTAATGTCACCTAAGTACATGAAGAGTTTTTGAAGTGCTAAAAAAAAAAAAAAGTGGACCCAGTAGAAGGTGACAAGGGTCTGATCTAAGGTGGTAGCTATCTGAATGGGCAGGTAAGGGATCCAGTTGTGAAGGCAGAAGTGAAAAGATAGTAAATATCGGAGACAGAATTTGAACTCAGGCCCAGAAAACGTCCCACAATATCATGGAGTTCTTTTGTAATTGTTCATGAATTCGCTTTCTCTGGGGGGAAGAAGGCAGCAACAAGCATTTATTAAAATATTATTATATATTATAAAATATTATTATATTATATATTATATTATTTTACTATGTTCTAAGCCCTGTGCTAAGCTCTTTATAAATATTGTATTATTTGGTCTTACTAACGTCCCGGGAGGTGAGTACTAATCTTATAGGCAGATGAGGAAACTGAAGCGGATAGACTGAGTGACTTCTGCAGTGTCACACGGCTAATATCTGCCACAGACTTTGAACTTGTCTATCCTGACTTCAGGACTGACTTTGCAACCTAACTGCCTCCAAGTGAGGTATTGTAAAAGAGGGGTGACTGACTAATTTATGCTTTCTTCCTTGTTGGCGTTTCTAGGTGTGAGACAGGACCAGGTTCTAGACTCTGCTGAGGTTCTGGAATCAGGGAATCCAACACTTGTTGACTGCTGAAGATCATCTCTCACTCACAAAATCTGGCCCCTTCCTGCCCTTGGATGGCCCAGAAGAGCAATCTTCACATCAGCCCCGAATCCTGGGTTTGGATCTGCATTCACGTTCTGGTCCAGTTCTTTGAAGAAGCTGAGCAGGATCCTTCTTGGAGGTGATGTGGGACTACCATGTCAATCGGGAGTAAGGAAGGAGGCTTCTGGAGGAATATTTGACCCGTCCACAAAGAAGAGGGGCCACAGAGCTCGGACTTTGTTGAACTGCTGCCAGCCATGGCACACACTCCCCCAATCCTGTCTGTCAGTCCAGTCCCACAGCCCTTGGAACCCTCATCCCCCTCTCCAGAGAGCCTCAGGCGGTTCCTGTCAGCCAATGTTCTACCTGTGGGTGAGTGAAGCACTTTATTCAGATTAGGAACTGGAATAGCCTTCTAAATCTCTTACTTCTGATTTTGTGGTTGTTGAGCCCTTTCTCTTCTCCCTTTATGAGAGAGGTGATACTTCGGCCCGCTTGGCACAAGGTGGATGTCCCAGGGGCATTATTGTGCCAAGGGAGGAGTTGGGGCAGCTTTTATGACTAGCAGCTGGTGAATGAGATAGGGTGGACTGAGACAGAACACTTCCTTTTCTTACATAGGAGAGACCAGAGCTTTGTCATTATCATAGTGATTGCTGCCAGGGTTAGAGCTATATACCATCCCACTTCCTGATTTCTCCAGGGGAAAACTTTTACTTAAATCATTGCCATTCCTGATTTCTCTCTCCTTATTCAACTGAATGTGTTGATGTGAAGGGTACGTGGTTTGTTGAAGGAGCAAATTGCCTATGAGAAAAGGGTTGAACATCTAGCAGAGTGACTTACCCTTCTCCCCATTCCCCACAAGTATTCAGGAGATGACCAAGACGGATTTCTCTCCAAAGGCAATAATAGAGCAAACATGATCTTTTTGGTTGGTTTTTAAATTTTTTTAATAGATCCCTTTTTATATTATCTTATTTTTTTTTTGTGTTCCCCCTGACAGAAAGTTCCCTCTTATAAATATATGTGCAAACTAATAATTGAAAAAGTCTGAAGTTAAATGCAGTGTTTCATTCTCACTTACATAAAGAAGGGTGGAAAAGTGCCTTCTATCTCTTCTTTGGGGCGTTATAATGATTTCAAGTTATTATGATTTCAAAGTATTTAATTTTAGTTGCTTGTTATTCTTTCTGTTTACATGGCAATCATTGTGCATTTTGTTTTCCTAGCTCTATTTCATTCATTTTGTATCAGTTTCTTTAAATCTTCTAAAGCTTCTTTGTAACCATCATATTTATTGTTACTTAGGCTCTAGGTACATTTCATTATGTTCACATGTTTCCATTTGTTTAGTGTTTCCTAACTTATGGGTATATACTTTGTTTCTAATTCTTTGCTACTGCAAAGAGGACTATGATCAATATTTAGGTGTTTTCAGGGACTTCTCTCTTTATCATGGACCTCTCTGGTAAATATGTCTTACAGTGACATCTCTGGGTCAAAGAACAGGAGCATTTTTGTCCCTTTCTTATCATAATTATAAATTGATTTCCAGAATGGTTAGACTGCAGTATTAACAACTCCACCAACAATGCATTAGTGTGCTTATTTTCTATATAAAAACTCAAATATTGATTATTTTTCCTTCTAATTTTTGCCAATGTAGAAGTGAGGTGAAACCTCAGAGTTGCTTTTAAAATGCTTTTCTCTTATTATTAGTTGTTCTGGAGTAGCCTTCTATGCGGTTATTACTAGTTGTTTACATTTTTTCTTTTGAAAACTATACCTATTTGTTGTCTGAACATGATTGTTAAAGGTGATAAAAACACATTGGCTCCTCCTCCTGCGTCTTTTTCAGATATTAACTATGAATCCCGAGGAGAGAAAAATCTGGAAATCTGTTACCTCTAAATTATGGATTCTTATCCAGGCAGGAGGAGGATGCACTATGTGACTGACCTCAGGAGGGTTGCTTGATGTGTAGAAATGGTGCTTCCGGTCTTAGGGGGGCTGTTGGGATGGTCCACAGTGTATACTTAGGGATCTCTCTGTGAGATATGCAATCCTCATAGCAATGAAACTTTCCTGAATCAATATTCATAGACCAGAGAGAAAACTTGCTTAATAAACTAATTCTTCTGAGGCTGTTCTTGCTCCCCTGAGCAAGAAGTTCTGCACTGGGTAGGGAAGATCCACGACTTAGCAAGGATGAAAAGCTGAGGTACCTCTCTCCATTCTTAGTGTCCTATATGGATCTGCTCTTTTGGGGGTCCCCATTAGGGGTAAGAGATTGAGATTTCTTTGGGCTGAAAAAGGAAACTTTGTCTTGATTGATAGTCTTTATGGGCAGTGTGTGGCCTGGCTGCTACTGTAGGAACTGCCATGGAGGATTCTATATTCATGGTTATATTCATTTTTATATGCCCCTGTCCTTGCTCCTGCTCATCCTCTGGCTGCCTCTTTACCCTCAGGATCTCTGATAGTTGGTCCCATAATCCCTGAGTGGATCACCAGGGGTCATAAGGTAGAAGAAGGGGATTCTCATAAGAAAACTGTCCTTCTGAATAGAGCTGACCTTGGCGCCAAGAACTAATGGTGAGACTGGTCAACAAGTCAAGTAAACAAGCATTTATTAAGTTCCTGCTGTATGCCAGGCACTGTGCTAAGTTCTGGGAATACACAGGAAGGCCAAAATAAACCAACAAACCAGCCCCTGACCTCCAGGAGCTCAGAACCTCTGCTCTGAGGGGAAGCATGGAAAGAAAGAGTTCTGCCTGAAGGAGCCCTGATTCTGAAGGGGGAGACGTATCCTTGTCCTTGGTTTCATTGAACACACTCACAGTAAATAGTTGAAAAATGCTTATAAAGTATCCTCCCCATCGACATCTCTGTTGCCCCTCAGTAAGTATGAGGGCCCCCCTCCCACTGGAGGATGCCGTATCCTCACCCTCCCCAAGTTTTTATGAACTGCCTTGCCTCCTGCCCACAGGGGCATGCTCAGTACTGCTGCTATTCAGGGAGGATAAATGAGTTCTCTGTCCTTGGAGGGCAGGGGTGATGTGACGCCATTGGATGTGGGCTCTGAGCTGGTTTTTCAAGAGTGGGACTGTACTGTGTTGAGGACTTCATATTCTCTGCCCTGTTCCTCACTATAGGCAGGAAGAAAAGAAACAATCATTTGGTAGGCACCTACTATGTGCCAGGCATTGTGCATGCTCTTTACAAATATTATCACAAATTGTGATCTTCATTCTCATTTTACAGATGAGTAAAGTTAAGTGACTTGACCAGAATCACATAGTTAGTAAGTGAATGAGACTGGATTTAAACTCAGGTTTTTCTTTTTCTTTTTATAATAATAGTTTTTTTATTTTCAAAATATATGCAGAATTTTCAATATTCACCCTTGCAAAACCTTGTGTTCCAAATTTTTCTCCCTCCCCCTCATCACTTCCTCTAGACAGCAAGTAATCCATGTACAATTCCAGAAAAAAATTCTAAAATTTGTAAGAAAAAAAATTAATGAACTTTCATATTGAAGCAATTGTCCCAGTAAGCAGGACCAACTCTTAGGTTTTTCTTAGTCCAAACTAAGGATTCTATCCACTGTACTACTCAGCTGTAACAAATAAATAGCAAGCAATGAGTTCAATCTGTGGTCAGGGAGAGACTCAATCTGGTGCTACGTCAGGGTCAGGGTTCAGATTGAGAGGAAGTTCAGGGCTTTGGTTATGGTATGTAATTGGTTTGTAACTAGGACAACCTTTCTCTTGTAAGTAAATTGGGGATCATGTCCTGGGTTGCTTCTGCTTCTCATTGCTAACAACTAGAAGACCCAAACTTGGGAAGGATGAGAAAGCAAAAGATAAGATGTTTGCTGTGACAATGGATCAGAATTAAGGGTTATCAGGAGGGTTTGGAATACTCCTGGAATGATGGCACCAGACATTTCTCGGGAGGCAGGCTTCCTGCTGTGGGTGCCGTCTTCTCAAGTGGGAAAATGGAGATGGGGTAAAGGGCACCTTGAGGAGAAGAGAACTACGCTGATCCAATAGGCTAATGGGGATAGGGAAAGAGCCGACTTTGCTCAGTTCCTCTTAAAGACAGAAGGAGCAAGGACACTACCATGGGGGAATGCTAGCAGATGAAAGGCCTAAGAGAGACTTTTGCGCTATGCTCTCTTAGGAGTGGGGACACCATTCTGATGGAAGTGGAAATCTTCAACATAAAGAAGATCCAACTCACTTCCAGTTGATCAATGATGGACAGAAACAGCTACACCCAGAGAAGGAACACTGGGAAGTGAATGTAAATTGTTAGCACTACTGTCTATCTACCCAGGTTACTTATACCTTTGGAATCTAATACTTAATGTGCAATAAGAAAATGGGATTTACACACATATATTGTATCTAGGTTATACTGTAACACATGTAAAATGTATGGGATTGCCTGTCATCAAGGGGAGAGAGTAGAGGGAGGGAGGGGATAATGTGGAAAAATGAATACAAGGGATAATGTTATAAAAAAATTACTCATGCATATATACTGTCAAAAATTTTATAAATAAAATAAAAAAGGAGTGGGGACACCAAAGAGCTAACCAAGCCCCTTATTAGGAGGCCAGGGGATCAGAATTAGTGCCAAGGATCCTTGACAATCAGTTCTCTCCATCAAGAGAGCAAGTTTCTTCCTGCCTTATCCTCAAGAAATGAAAACCAGAGTTAGAAGGGTTATTATGTTCAATTGTTTTCTATCATGTCTGACTCTTCATGATTTCTTTTGTGTTTTCCTTGGCAAAGATACTACAATAGATTGCCATTTCCTTCTCCAGATTATTTTACGGATGGGGAAACAGAGGCAAACAGAGAGAATTTGACTTGGCCAGAGTCCCACAGCTAATAAGTGTCTGAAGCTGGATTGATTTCAGATTGATGAGTCCTCCTGACTCCAATCCTGGTACTTTATCTGCTGTATTGCCTAGCTGCCTTAGAAGCCCTAATTAGATGTAATTTATTCTACCTTTCTCCACAAGTAAAGGAAATGGAATTGTCCAAGCTCACACAGTGACTTAGTAGCTGAGTTCAGGCTAGGACCTAGGTTTTCTGAAGCCTGCTGCCTCAGTTTCTCCAGGGAGAAGGGCCACCCTTGTGTAGGAGAGGAACAGATTTCAAAAGTCACTGCTTGGAATGGAGAAAGTCACTGTTTAGGTGAGATGCCTTTCCTACTCCTCCCCATATCTCCACTCAGGATTTTGCTAAGTACAGAACTCCAGCTGTGTTTTTCTGATTGCTACCCAGAAGGCCAGGCTTAACCCAGAACAGCTCAGACTCCTTCCTCCATGAGCAATGCTCAGCTCTGCTCTAATCCCGGGTATAATTGTCTCAATGCTGAGCAAGATAGCAATCTGACCACATGAAAGAATTACAAATTATTCCAGGAGCCCATGGCCTTTTGGGTATTAAATTGGGCTCTGAGCAACATGGGGAGTCTGAGGAAATGGGTCATTTTCTTCCTGCTGCCTGGAGCAATAAGCATTCTTCTTATCAAGTTTGAATGTGTCTGGGTCAAGCCCTTCTGCCAGCTTATCTTCTACCAGGTGAGCTCTCTGGGAGCTTCTCCACTGCGGAGGGATGGGGGTGACTCAAGAGGCTGGTACTTAAGGACATCCCAGTCTTCACTGCTCCTCAGGCAGAGGGGGCAGGATGAGGAGGGCAGAGATTTCTGCGTGTCCTGGAGGGAGGAGGAAAAGGGCAGAAACATGATGGAATCCATCAAACTGGTAACAAACACTGGATGTCTGGGGCATGCTGGGTACCAAGAAACGCTTGCGGAGAGGTACGTGAGCCTGGATCCCCTGCCACAGAAAGATGTAGGCAAGAATCAATGCAAAAGATGGGGTAACAGGAAAGGACAGAGATCCAACTGCACTAATATCACTTAGCAATTTTTTTTTTTTTTGGCTGAGACAATTGGAATTAAGTGACTTGCCCAGGGTCATACAGCTAGATGTGTTAACTGTCTGAGGTCACATTTGAACTCAGGTCCTCTTGACTTCAGGGCTGGTGCTTTATCCACTGGGCCACCTAGCTGCCCCCACTTAGCATTTTTTTAAATTTGAGATTCAAATACTCTCCCTCTCTTTCACCCACTGAGAATGTAAGCAATGTGATTATCAATTATACATGTGAATAATGCAAAACAGATGCCTCTTATATATTTCCTATGTTCTACTTCATGTTATAATTATCTGCAAAACTAAAACTAGGGTGGGGCAGTTAGTCTATTGTACCAAAGCAGGAAAAATTGGAAGGGGCAGGGAGCCCTCTTTTAGTGGCTGCCTCTTCCTCTGCTCCAGACAATGGTGGTATACTTTTTTCTGCAGAAGCACCATTTTTAGAAGGATGGAACCCTCAGGATGAAACTCCTTGAAAGTGACAGCCACAATTCTGGCTCCTTCTAATTCTTGCTTCCTCTCACCCCACCTCTCACCACAAATATTTCTAGAGACAACTGTGTTGTTGCCTGTGTCCATATCTTATTATTCCTCCCCCTTTCACTCCTCCCTTCCAATTAGACTGTAAGATCCCATTGAGCAGAGAATATGACTTATTCATAGGATGCTAGATATTGAACAAAAAGGCACAGCAGAGATATTTATGTCTGGCCCCTCATTCTACAGATGAGGAAACTGAGGCTCAGAGTAGTTAGGTGACTTTGTACCCTCATCATCTAGTATAGTGTCTAGTACACAGTAGGCACTTAATAAATGCTTGCTTTTTTCTCTTTATGAGATTATCCCCAGTTTATCCTATTTTTTCATATGGTCTCTCCATTAGGCCTATCAGTTGCTTTTCTTTGTCTTCTCAGTACTTAGAACAGGGCATGGCACATAGTAGGTACTTAATAAATGCTCACTGGTCACTAATGTCTTCTCTCTAAGAGCATCAACAATTTCATTCTGCCTGTATCTTACCCGTAACTTAATAGGTTTACATGCTGTCTTCTCTATGAGATTAGAAGCTTCATGAGATCTTTTTGCCTCCTCCCCCTTTTTAAAAATCCCCAATCAACCGTGTAAGCTCCTCTGCAGAGCACTGGGGCTACTTTCTCTGGCAGGGAATGGAGGGGAAGCACAGAGAAACAGGAACAACAATCTCATTGGATCCTCACAACCACCCTGATAAATAGGGGCCATTATCACTGCATTTTACAGAAGAGGAAACTGAGTCAAGGTTAAGTGACTTGCCCAGGGTCACACACCTAGGACAGGCTCAAAAGAGGAGTCTTTCTAACTCTTTCAGCTATGCTATTTGCTGCACCACTTAGCTGCCTTATAATAATAATAATAATAGTAATAGTAATAGTAATAATAGCTTGCATTTATATAAGGTTTTATGGTTCACAAAACACCCTACAAATATTATCTCATTTGTTCCTCACAACCACCCTGATAAATAGGTGCTATTATTATTGCATTTTACAGAAGGGGAAACTGAGTCAAACAAGGTTAAGTGATTTGCCCAGGATCAGTAAGGGAGAGGGGGCTGCAGTCTCCAAGGGTCTGAACACGGGTCTGAGGTATGGGGCAGGCTGGGGAAGAATTCCTTCTGACTCATCTCTGGCTCCCCCATGTCTTCCTCATGCTCCAAAAGGCTGATGTCATCAGGGTTGGGGGATTTCAGAGCTGACCCCGCCTACTGGCTGGCCAGAGGCTCCTGCTTAGGGGGTGCTCTGGAGGTCTCGGGGGACTCATCTTCTTGGGGGCTTCCTTCACTGGTGGTCGAACCCAGAAGGACACCTCATTGAAGAGGTGGGCGACAGGAGAGGGAAGAAGCACCTAGAAAAGGGAATGGGCGTGGACCCAGTTGTGCTGGAGCAGATTTGGGGGTGAAGTGGAGGAGGAGCTGGGTGGGCAGGGAGAAGCCGGGAGCCTTGGTGTGTACACAGCAGGGCGTTTCTGCCTGTTTCCACGTGCCTGGTGGGCACATATGTACCCATCAGCACCCGCTGTGCATGAGTGTTCCTGCATGCATGTTCTAAACATGTACATGTGTGTCTGTCTCTGACAGCGTGCTTGGTGGGTGTGCCCGGAGTCATGTGTCGGGATCTACCTCTGGCCCCGTGCATGAGGTTTGTGGGCATGTCTGGGTTTGTGGCTATGGGTGTCCCTACATGCATTTGTCTGGGGTTTCCTGTGTGTGTGAGTGTGAGTTGTGTGTGAATGTGTATGTGTGAGTGTGAATGTGAGTGTGTGTGTGTTCTGGGTGTGTGTGTGAATATGTGTGTGCTGGGTGTGTGTGTGTGCATGTGTGTGTGCAGGGGCTTGGTTCACCAATTACGTGGCTGGGCTTCGGGCATTGGGAGCAGGAGAGACTCCTCTGGGTGCAGGACGAGGGACAGCAGCAGCTGAGGCAGCCCCAAGGCTGAGTGTAGGAGGGGAAGGGTGGGAATGGACAGGACCAAGAGGAGGCGGCTGCAGACACCACCAGACTGGGATCCTGCTCTCTCCAAATGTGCCGGAACAGGTTCCAGGCTCCTTTGCCCCGTGGATATGTCGAAAGATCTCTGTGCAGAGACATGCACGATCCCCCACTGCTCGTTCCAGGAGGTTCTGCTCAGGCCTGGCCTGGAATGGAGGGAGGAGGAGAGGTGGGTGCCTGGAAGCTCCCAGAGGAGAGGACTCAGCTGGGATGGGGACAAAGAGTTATCTATACTGGCCAGTGCCCTCTGAGGTGCCCCACACCCACCTTGCCTCTCTTCTCACCTCATGCCCAGAACTTGATCTTCTATCCCTCCTTCCCTTCCTCCCTCCCTCCTTTCCTCCCTCTCTTCTTTCCTTCCTTCCTTCCTTCCTTCCTTTTTTTCTTCTTTTCCTTCCTTCCTTTCCTTTTCTTCCTTCTTTTCCTTCCTTCCTTTCCTTCCTTCCTTCCTTCCTTCCTTCCTTCCTTCCTTCCTTCCTTCCTTCCTTCCTTCCTTCCTTCCTTCCTTCCTTCCTTCCTTCCTTCCTTCCTTCCTTCCTTTTTTCCTTTCCTTCCTTCTTTCTTTTCTTCTTTTCCTTCCTTCCTTCCTTCCTTTTTTCCTTTCCTTCCTTCTTTCTTTTCTTCTTTTCCTTCCTTCCTTCCTTTCCTTTTCTTCCTTCTTTTCCTTCCTTCCTTCCTTCCCTTCCTTCCTTCTTTTCTTTTTCCTTCCTTCCTTCCTTCCTTCCTTCCTTCCTTCCTTCCTTCCTTCCTTCCTTCCTTCCTTCCTTCCTTCCTTCCTTCCTTCCTTCCCTCCCTCCCTCATATCAATCAATTCCATATTGCTTTTGCTTCTGGAGAAATCTCCCCATACTCCCATTAACCTCCCTGTGACTCTCCAGAATCATAAAACGTCCCTCCCGGCCTCCACTGTTTGTGGCTGTTCCCTCATTTCAATGGGTCTGACTCTTCACGGCCTTATTTGGGATTTTCTTGGCAAAGACACGAACTCACATTTCACAGACAGGAGTTAGGTGCCTTGCCCAGAGCTGGACAGCTAGTGAGCATCCGAGGCTGGATTTGAATTCTGACCCTCCTGACTCCATGCCCAGAGCTCTTTGAAAGTCCAAGTCTAGTTATCATTATTATTTTTAAATGTGCCAGGCCCTCTGCTAGCACCGGGATGATTAAAGACCCAAGTCTTGAAGTCTTGCCCACTTGGCTCATGGTCCCCAGGGGAGGTAAAAATAGAGTGTGATCAGTGTCTGAGGGATTTGCAAAGGTCAGACTCCCCAAGGGTGTGTGTGTGTGTGTGTGTGTGTGTGTGTGTGTGTGTGTGTGTGAATGTAAGTGTGTGTGTGTGTATGAATGTGTGTGAGTGTGAGGTTGGGGGATATAAGGAGAGAGGTCCTGGAGAACAGTTCCTGGGAGTGAGTATTCAAAGTGTGGCTAGAAGGGAAGAAATTCAATTTCCAGACAAGTGGGGTCATGGGCTCTGGCTCCCATGAGTGACTTCTGCCCTGTCTGAGCTCCCTCCTCACACAGTGAGCTCCACCTGCAGCGCTCGCCACCAGTGTCCGTGAGCCTCAGGAAGCCGGGGGAAGGAGGGGGGAGGGGGCAATGGCAAAGCCAGTCCTGTTGCAGGCCGGGGACCTGAGTTCTACTCTTGTCTCTGATAGTTAAATAAACGTGGGACTTTAAGCAAGTCAGTCAGTCCACATTTCTTAAGTATCTACTGTGTGACAGACATCGTGCTCAGTGCCAAGAACATAAAAAAGGTCAAAAATATTCCTGCCCCCATCACTTCTCTTCTCTGGGCCTCAGTTTTTTACTTTGAAGATAATAGGACTGGACTATATGGCCTCTGAGGTTCCCTCTAGCTCTAAACCTTTGGTGGAAAGAAGAAAGGAAGGGAGGGAGTGAGAGAAGGAGGGAAGGGAGGGAGGGAAGGAGAGAAGGAAGGAAGGAAGGAAGGAAGGAAGGAAGGAAGGAAGGAAGGAAGGAAGGAAGGAAGGAAGGAAGGAAGGAAGGAAGGAAGGGAGGGAGGGAGGGAGGGAGGGAGGGAGGGAGGGAGGGAGGGAGGGAGGGAGGCCTCAGACACTAACTAGCGTGTGATCCTGGGCCAGTCACTTCACCCTGCTTGCCTCAATTTCCACATCTATAAATCAAACTGGAGAAGGAAATGACACAAAACTCAATTCTCTCTGCCAAGAAAACCTGAAATGAAGTGTCACAATGAGTTAAACAATTGAAACAACAAAACTAAGACCCAGAGAGCTTAAGTGACTTCAGCTCACACAGGTGGTAAGTGGCAAAAATGTGAATTTGAACCCAGATCCTTGACAGTGTGATTTGCTACTGTCTAGGCCCTGCGGTGGACTACCTCTGTGACCTTGGATGTGAACTCCTCAAGAGCAGACTGTCTTTTCCTTTTCTTTGTATCCCTATCATTTAGCACAGTGCTCGGCACATGTGGTTGTTCTTATTCAGTCATGGTTTTCTTGACAAAGATGTCTGGGTGGTTGTCATTACTCCTTCTCCAGCTCATTTTACAGATAGGGAAACCGAGGCAAACACTGATTATACACAATTAGAGTTATACAACTAGGAAGTGTCTGAGGCTGAATTTAAGCTCAGGTTCTTCTGATTCTAGGTCTGGCACTCTATCCACTGAGCCATCCAGTTGCCCAAACTTAACACATAGTAGGTGCTTAATAAATGTTGGTTGATTGAGTCACTCAAGGCCCTCATCTGTAAGGGTTAAGCTAGATGGGTTCCAGAGTCTCTTCCAGCCCCAGCTCTATGATCCCATGGTCCCACCATACCCCAGTGGGAGACCCAGAGCTGTAGGCGGTCAGGGAACAAAGAGAGCGGGCCAGCAATCAAAGGCTGCTTTGTCTGACCAGCTCTCCAGGGAGTTTGGGAGTTCAGGAGAGGAGAGAGGTCAGCGTGGGCTGGGAGGGCGAGTGGCCAGTGTGGCGCTTTGTCCTTACGTCTCCAGTGCCTCGCATGGTGCCTGGCACATAGAACAAACCCTCGAGAATTGCTCGTTGCTTGCTAGGAGGGCTTGTGGAGAGGCTGGAGACAGAGCCATTGCCGCTGAGCCTCTGGGGACCAGAGTCTAAGTTTGTGGAACTAAAGTCTGTCTCCTCAGGCTATTCCTGAGGGCCTCTGGGCTCTGGCGTCTCAGCACCCAGCCCTCCCTGGGGAAGGCCCTGGGAGAGGGCTGAGCTGGTCTGTCACCCACCCAGAGCCCATAGCAGGAGCCGGAGGCTACAGTCCCGCCTCCAGAGCTGGGCTGCCTTGGGGAGACCGGGGAAGGGAAGAACAGGTGGGGGTGGGGTGGGGGGAGCGGGGGCTGCTGGTTTGGGCTTATTAGCCCCTCTGGAAACCTCGAGGTGATGAATCTCTTTTTCCGAAACATCTAGAAGATGCTGTAAAAACTCTCTTCTCCCAGACCTGTGTTTTAATGGGAGTGGGAAGGAATGGCTGGTAACAAGCTAGAGGCCTAGGAGGGCCCCGAGTTCAAGTACTAATACCTTTGTGATCTTGGTCACCTCCGTCTCACTTTTGTAAAAATGGCACATTTGGACTGGAAGAAAGCTTCTACCTCTATACTGAGGCTTCTTGGATCCCTGGCTTTTATTCATGCCCACCCCACACCACCCTCACCCTGGTCTGGGCCAGCGGGCCTCCTGTTTCCTGGAGATTTCTGGGAAAGGTGGCACGCTGAGGCCAGAGTCTGGTGGGCTGGGTGGTGGGAATGGTGTTGGTGTTGGGTGTGAGCATGGGGGCTCCGAGGAGCCTGATGCCCAGTTCCTAGGCAGGTGGGCACAGAATGCTCGGAAGTTTGCGCTTATCTTCAGATCTACATTTCGGAAAGGCTCGGAAATGCTACAAAGGCAAAGGTCGACTTACCGAAATCATTATGTATCCTAGGTAACGAGAGGTTTAATTTAGAGCTATTTCATCTAATTCCACAAGCAAAACGATGCTCTGAGAATGCAAACTAGCTGTTCCTGAGCCTGCCAAGCTGAAAGCTTGGAGCCAGAAAGGGCAGCTAGTTATCAGGCGTCTGGTTCAAATCACCCCATTTTACAGATGGAGAACCTGAGATCTCAAGAAGGGAAGGAACTTATGTAAGATCACAACTAAACCCTTATTTAAGATCACAATGCAGCAACCTTGGTATCCAAGTCTTATCATGCTAACGAGACCCTTCTGATTGGAGAGTAGAACAAAGACCTCCTCCCAAAGCCTCCTGCCTCCACACTAGCTGCCTTTTTATTTCTCTCTGGGAAAGCTAGATAGCCACAGTGGATAGAGCACCTGATATGCAGTCTTCCTAAGTTCAAGTCCGGCCTCAGACACTTACTAGCTGTGTGACCTTGGACAAGTCATTTCATCCTGTTTGCCTCAGTTTCCTCATCTGTAAAATGATATAGAGAAGGAAATGGCAAAACACTAGCCATGTAACCTTGGACAAGTCACTTCATCCTGTTTGCCTCAGTTTTCTCATCTGTAAAATGAGCTGGAAAAGGAAATGGCAAAACACTAGCCATGTAACCTTGGACAAGTCACTTCTTCCTGTTTGCCTCAGTTTCCTCATCTGTAAAATGAGCTGGAAAAGGAAAAGGCAAAACACTAGCCATGTAACCTTGGACAAGTCACTTCTTCCTGTTTGCCTCAGTTTCCTCATCTGTAAAATGAGCTGGAAAAGGAAATGGCAAAACACTAGCCATGTAATCTTGGACAAGTCACTTCTTCCTGTTTGCCTCAGTTTCCTCATCTGTAAAATGAGCTGGAAAAGGAAATGGCAAAACACTAGCCATGTAACCTTGGACAAGTCACTTCTTCCTGTTTGCCTCAGTTTCCTCATCTGTAAAATGAGCTGGAAAAGGAAATGGCAAAACACTAGCCATGTAACCTTGGACAAGTCACTTCTTCCTGTTTGCCTCAGTTTCCTTATCCATAAAATGAGCTGGAAAAGGAAATGGCAAAGCACTGCAGTATCTCTGCCAAGAAAAGCCCAGAAGAATTGGACATCACTGAACAACAACAAAATCATTTCCTTCTTAATTGCAATCTTTTTCATGTCTTCATCCCTTCCTTATACAAGGTACCTTCTTTCTCTCTCTCCCCCCTTTTAACTTCCTTTTACATTTTTCTCCCCTGTTACAGGGTCTGTGTAGCACAGTGTCTGGTATATGATAGACATTTAACAAATGTTTATTGACTGACAAAAACCTGACACCAGACTAGTCCAGAAGATGGGGTTCCGGCCTCAGATGCTCTCCGGTGTCTCCTGGAAGCTCCCAATCTGAAAATGGCAGAATTGTAGACATAGACCTGGAAGGGACCTTGGAGACTGCTGGGTCCCTTCCTAAGAGATGAACAAACAGAGGCCCAGGGAGGTGAAGCTGTTGGCCCAGTGAATGAGTATTGGAGGGGAGATTTGAACTCAGATCTTCCTCCCTTCAAGTCTAGTGTGCTCTGCTTAGAATTATAAAGTTAGTCAGACAGTAAACATTAATTAAACACCTACTATGTGCCAGGCACGTGCTTAAAGGCAAAAGACAGTCTCTCAGAATGGTGTTCGCACACAGCAGTGAAGTTTTGGTCCCACCTCTGGTTGTAACGACAATAACAATAGTAGCCGGCATTTATATAATGCTTTAAAGTTTGAAAAGCACTTGATACGTGTTAGATCATGGGATCTTCACAGCAACCTTGGGAGGTCGGTACTATTATTATCTTCATTTTACAGATGAGGAAACTGAGGCTAGGAGAGGTTCCGTGGTTACACAGCTAGGAATTCAAACTCAGGTCTTCCTGACTTCAAATCCAGCTGTCTATGGATGGTGCTGTCTTGCAAGAGAGGGCAGGGGAATGGCCATTTTGGAGGAAATCAGGTACACAAAGAGGGCTAGAAATTCTCAGAGGTCATTTAGTATATAGCAAGAGAACCTCGGAGATGCCGTGTGACTTGCTCAAGGTCTTATCGCAGATGAAACTTGAAACCAGATCCTCAACCTTTAAATTTGCTTTAAATTTAAATTTAAATTTGCTATGTCATGTCCAATCCAGATTATACAGAAACTTAGGTCCTGATGGGTAAGACAAAGCATTTTAGGTATCATAAAATATGGTGACGATGTGGGAATCCTTTAAGGGAATAATTGAGCTCTCTCAAGACACCCAAAGGATCCAACCCAGTAAGTGGATGCTTGTTCCAAGATTCCCCTTTTCTTCAACAGCTGGAAGCATTTCACCAGCCCCTCGCTCCTCCACTAACTCCCAGAATTCACCAATCCCCAGGAATCACTTAGAGTCCTCTGACTTCAGGATTCAAAGTCATCGATAGGTAGCAGGTAGGAAATAGCTTTGTCCATTAAACAAACAAATTCAGGTCAATTAAAAATATATTTACATGTTAATTTTATTCCTTTCTTAATTACACAATCCATTAACTTCTGAAAGGAGCCCTGAGTTCCATCTGTGGAAGAAGAGATAGCCAAAGATCTCTTGATACGAAGTCAGCAGATAAATGGCTTATATTTCCTTTGTGATCTTGGAAAAATCCCTTTCTTTATCTGAGCCTCAGTTTTCCTCTTTTGCAGAATGAGGGGTTTGGACTAGATGGCTTCTAAGAGACTCCCCCATCTTATGACTGGTTTTTACCCTACTCTCTTAGGGTTCCAAGCACTGAGATAGGAGACAGATTCTGTATCCTGAGATGTTTCCCTAGGAGAACATCCCTCTGGTCAGAGGCTGGGAAATTCCCTCCAGTCTTCCTTTATCACTGTTGCTTGCCCATGGCCGCCATCTTGGGTACCTATGGTCAGATCCAATCTGGAGGAGAGGAAGGAGCTAACACAAGAGGGCAGTGGAGAACTCGGAAACCAAAGTCCTTTGGTCACTGAGAGAAGGTTAAGGGTTAAGGTTAAGAGTAGAGCCAGACTGGGCTAGACTAGTGGAAGGAGAAGAGCACCAGGGAGTGGCTGGGTACTTAGCAGGCTATAATTAGATAGGGCTCTATTTAGGGACTTTCCTAGGAGTATAAGCAGAGTTCCCTAGAAGCCAGGGGCTTGTTTCATCAAGTTGTAGGAACAGAGATAGAAGAGATTTTTAGAGATTGATCGCTTAATCCCACCCCTTCAAAATAAACAGGGAGCCCCCCCAAAATGAGATCATTATCCTAAGGTCATATAGGAGGTAAGGAGCAGTGGTTTAAAGTAGAGCCTTACGGTCCACATCCCATGTTCCCATCTTCTCTAGCTCTCATTGTCCTTGTAGACACTTGTAGTGTGAGGAAAGGACCCTAGCTTCAATTTTCATTTTACCGTTTACCAACTGAAAATCTGCCTCAGTTTCTTCATCTGTAAAATGTACAATGCTTGGCTTATTACTCTCACACTGCTATTGTGAGGATCAGAGGCTCTCCTGGGTATAAATTGTCTTTTATAATAAAGTAAGCATGTATTAAGCACCAACTTTGTGATGTATATATAAGGCTTGGACATGTGATTTCTCTGGTAACTGGTAAGGAAACTTCTTTACCAATGTAGATTAGCACTTTTTCTGCCATTTATAGACTGAGAAATTTGCCTAGGATGTTGGGGTTAATTAAGGAGTTGCTCAGAGTCACATGACCTTCATGTGTCAGGTGTCAGCCTTAACCCAGGCCTTCCAGGCTTTTAAGTAGGCTCTCTATAAATACAAAAACAAAACAATTCTTGCCTCCAATTTATTTCAACTCAGCACACATTTATCCAATAACCAATAGGAGCCAGATAGACACTGTCCTAGATACTGAGGAGGAAGAAAAATAAAATAAAAAGCAAGTATTATTAAGAGACATATATATATATATATATGTATACACATAACATAAAATAAATAAATAATAAACAAATAAATAAAAAAAGAGGTGAAATAAAAAAAGGAGTCCTGCTCTCAAGGACAGGACTATTTTCTAGCAAAGGCATCTATGAAGAAACTCTGAAGGTAAAATGACTTAAGCTTGCTTACTGCTCCCTCAACTGCGATTTGTTTAGTCATATCAATGACCCCCATTTGGGGTCAGATTTTAAGTTCCTGAAGAGTTCCAGGACCTATTTCATTTTGATCCTTTGTATGTTTAGTGCTTACCAGCACATAGTAATCTCTTTACTTATTTATGGTTTAGTTATTGATGGTTAGATAGGTGCTTAATTATGAATTATGAATGAATGCTTAATTAAATCCATTGAATGAGTGAATAAATCAAATGTCCAAGCTTCACGCCTGTGGTACTATAGAAATGTGTTTTGTTTGGGGACTTGGCTTTTGTCTCTTGCAACCCTCAATCAGAAAATCATTGGATGGCCATAGACCTTGAGCTAGAAGAAAATTCTTTGAGTCTATTTTTACAAATGAGGAAACCGAAGCTCAAGGTTCAGTTCGACTTGCTTAGTGTCACATGACTAATGAATGTAATGTTGGAGATAGGATTCAAATCCTTATTTCTCTGCTCTATCTAGACTTGGAAGAGATGATGAGGAATCATTTGATCCACCCCTTTGCCTTCAGGAAGGCACCTGGGCAGTCAGTGGCTTCCATGCCAAAGGTAAAATGGGAGATGATGGAGTGCCATGGACAGGCTGGGCCTTCCCTCTGCTCTGTAGAAATTCAGGGCTTACAGAAGTGTGCTCTGAGCCCCCATCCCTGATGTCTTTGGCTTTTCGGCATCCCTACTTGTGTTCTTCCATATTGGCTCAGCTAGGATGCCCATAGATATGCTCAGAGGTCACCTTGAGTCTTGGGACCCTCGTCTCATTGGGACTTCCAAAAAGCTGCCATCTCGAGTGGAGATGAATTCATTTAAGTTCTAAAGCACATTGAGTTTGGCTCCTTCATTGAGTAGATGAGCAAATTGAGGCACCAAGAATCAAATGACTAATTCTAGAACTTGGGTTTTTGGCCTCTGTGTCCAATATTCCGGTTAGGGAAGTCCTTTCCTCTTTCTAACTGAAATTTCTCGTATCTCCAAGCACCCATCCAAGCTGCTTGTGTATGGATTGATCACAGTGACCTGTAGGACAGACCTTCTCTCTGTAGCCTTCTCCAAGTCCAGAGGGATCATGGCATCCACCTCTTCAGTTTGGCTGGAGGAACTTTAAAAATAAATCTGAAAACACTGCTCCCCCAGCTCCCTAAACTCTCTAGCAGAACTCAAATGAGCTTCCAGTTAGGAGATATATTTGTGGCTAGCTTTTCCCTGGAGATCTGGCTGTCTCCTTTCTTGCCTTTCTGCTTGGTCCGGCCTGGCTCCCCGCTTTAATTTCCTTTCGCTCTCTGATCATAGGAGGAAAAGGCCCTGGGCTGGCTCCCAGCCTCATTTATCTTAATTAGGAGCAGCACTGACTCTCGGGCAGCATCTCACACTTGAAGCCTTCCTCTCAACTTTCTGATCTGCTCCACAGGCTGCTGGGAAAGGGAAGACAGAAGGAAGCTGAAAGCTTCGGGAGCTGGCAATGGCATTCGGGCCTGAGAACTCATCGCCAGCCCCGCCAAGCCGAAAAGCAGGCTCTTCTGAAATGTGTAAACATGTGTAGTCATTTCTCCCTGATACCTTGGAGTCTCTGAGCTCAAGGAGTCCGGAAGAGGAGACATTTAGACTACACACCTTTGGGCCCCACACTTAGGTACAGAGAGGGAGGTTGATGTCTTTTGGCTTACGGAGCATTCTCTCCATCTTAATCTTCCCATAATCCTCAATCTCTTTTAGGCCTTCAAGCTTCTTCCCTGGATTAATGGGATCCCAAAGGAGTCCTGTGCTTGAAAGGTTTTAAGTCCAGGAAAATTTCAGCTAATATAAAGCTTTTTAAACTTTTTCCTCTCACAACCTCTTTTCCACTGAAAATTTTTTACTTGACTCTAAGTATATTGCTATGTAAAATCAGTGTACAAATCAGACATTTAATGGTAATAAATCACAATCTCACAACCCCCACATTCAGTTACAAGACCCCACAAGGGGTGACCAACCAAAATTTAAGAAGCTGGCCTAATTGACCCTTCACAAACTGCCAATCAATCAACTAGTACATATTAACATAGTACATAGTACACCTACTATGTTTCAGACACTCTGGATACAAGTACAAAGAATGAAATGATCCTTTCTTGCAAGGTTTCCTTTTCTCACATGGGGATCTAGTCATAGCATTCTCAAACTCAAAAACAGTCAATGGCTCCCTATGACCGCTAGGGAAAAATACAGACCAGTAGTCCTAGCTCTAGAGGATTGAAAGTCTTTTTCTAATCAATATTTTCATTCTCTCATGTTCCTCTAATTGGTCTACTGTATTGTACTGTTATCTCCAGAAACTGCCAATCGTTCTCTGGTCTAGAGGAGAGACTCTCTATCTCTCAAGTGCCGCTCTCTTTTATCCTTCCAGAGAATGGGCATGGGATAACGCAAGGGTTTCTGGGAAAAATTCAACCAATGAACTTGTTCCTCCTAAGCATGCAAGCCCCTCCCCAGGAGTTCACAGATGTAAAACTTCCAGTAAAGGCCGCAACTAGAGAATTGTTAAGTACCGACTTAGCACTTAGTAAGAATCTAATACCTCATTATCTCATTAGCACTTAGTAAGAACCTAACATCTCCCCCTTTCTTTTGATTTAGAACATAGGGTGGTCATGACCTTGAAACATAAATCCCTCAATATGGGAGGCATTACACATAATTACATAGATTACATAAACACATAGTAACATAGTAACATAACACATGCTAGAAGTATGTAACAAATAACATGATCAAATAATCATAAATTGAGAATTTATAAATATCCATAAGTCCATTGTCCATTAGTCTTATCTTGTGTTAGGAAATCCAATGATTCCTGCTGGTTTTTAAAGTTCTTTAACAGTCTTCTTATTAGCCATGCTCTTTCAGTGTCAGATGTTTCTTAGATTTTCTCCTTTGTGTTGAGGTCTTTCTCTTTTTCTGTCTCTCTCCGATGGACAAGGCGAATATGACTCGTTGGCACCCATCTGATTCCTTCTCCATCCGAAGAAATACAAGCAAACCCTCTCCCCCAGGCACCACTTCTGGGTCTCTCATCACCTGGCAATTATCTAAGGACAGTGGAGCTACTCGCACTGGATACTGCTCTTCTGGTGGGTTATGAAACCTGTCTGCTGGAGCCAGTGCATCTTTGTCAAAAATTAGAAAATTAATTGTATAGAGAACTAAATTTAGATGTTCTTTAGGATTACCTGTGGCTCCCCCTTTCTTTTGTTTTTGGAGGAGTGTCTTAATGTCTCTGTTTATTCTCTCTACTATTGCCTGACCTTGCAGATTAAAAGGTATTCCAGTAGTGTATAAAATCTTATACTGCGCAAAATGTTTAGAACAATATGCAGGTCCATTATCTGTTTTTATTTTTTGTGGCACATTCCCTGGGGGCCCCCACCCACAGGGGAAGGGGGCCCGGGTTAGCGCTCGTCAGCATGTATTAGCTCTACAATTACCACAGTTATCCAAGTAACTATAACTATAATTATAACTATAATCATAATTATGGAGAAAACGCAAGGTTCTTGTAAGCAGGAGCTGCCTCCTTTCATAAATGTTTCTTGATTAATTCATTGGTTCCTGTTATATCCTGCTTTCTTTTGCTCTGTTCCCTCTTAAAGTAGTATGGAATAATGGATAGAAAACTGGCCTCTGAGTGAAGACATCTCTGAGACAGTCTGGCTGTGTGATTCTGGGAAAGTCATATAACTGCTCAAAGTCCCAAGGAGCCTTTTAACACTAGAACTTGCAGAGTAGGTGCAAATCTACCTCGATAGAGAAATAAATATCTATACTGGGAGCTCCCTACATCATTGCAATCAGAGGTGGGGAGAAGAAGGTAAGAAAAAGAAAAAAAAATATGTTCAAAGAATTATAGAGATGTCACTTCCCTTTTAGGACCATTTCCTCATCTAGCAAATGAAAATGTCTTCCAATTTGTCTGATACTGTACTTCCCTTGGAAGCTTGGAACTAAATTTTTGGGGAACTAAATGGAACTGTCAAGGATTGCTCACAGCATTTTCTGTTGTTTTTCAGTTGGGTTTAACTCTTCATGGTCCCATTTGGGGTTTTCTTGACAAAGATACTAGAATGGTTTGCCATTTTGTTCTGCAACTCATTTTTTCAGATAAAGAAACTGAGGCAGCCAGGGTTGAATGACTTATTCCAGAATTACAGAGCTAATAAATGTCTGAGGCTGGTTTTGAACTCAAGATGAATCTTCCTGATTCCAAGCCCATTGCTCTATCCACTGCATCAGCTGGCAACCCTTAAACAATATTTCTAAAGCATTTAACTTTTTCATTCATATTTGATTCTTCATAATCCCATTTGGGTTTTTCTTGACAAAGATATTAAAATGGTTTACCATTCCCTTCTGCAACTTATTTTTACAGATGAGGAAACTGAGTCAAGCAGGGTTGAGGGACTTTCCTAACATTACCCAGTTTTTTTTTTCTAACCCAAACCCTATTTATTTGAATTCAAAATATCTCCTGCCACACGTCTCAAGCCCACTTTCCTTAAGACTTTTACTCTTTTGGCCCAAAAATCTTTCTAAAGGATCAAGGATGTAGCTTTATTTGAAGTTGAGCATGCTTTCTGAAGCTCCCTGCCTCTCCCTGAGAGAGCCGTGTTTGGCCCGTGCCCGCTAGACCGAAGCCCCAGAGGTCCACTTGGCGTGGATTTCTCTGAACTTAGGAATTATTGGCAGTTTCCAAACTTAGCTTCTCTGCCAGTCCTTGCCCTGATCAAAGGCTTCCCGAGCTGCCGAAGACAGAGACTGTCTGAAGACGGCTGGGGAAGGTGCAACCCAGATAGGCCTCTTTGGGAAAAGGCAATTATTTTCCCAAGCTCAACTCTGACTCCCATTAATTAGCCCATATTGCCAGGCAGCTTCGTTGATCTGCCTCAGTATCCCCAGAGTGCCACTGATCATGAGTTTAATTGTTAACCATCAATACTCCATTTATCTAGGGGTTATCCAGTAGAACCTCAATTGGGTCCACAAAGGAAGAGGAGGGGAAGCCTCAGAAATGCACCCGAGTCCTCACCTTTCTTGCAGATGACTCCTCAAGGACACCATTAAAGCAGTTTGACTCACATCTCAGTTCAATTCAAGATAATTTGGCAAATACTTTTAAGTGCTTCCTGAACGACCTTGTGATTGGAGATCCAAAGATTAAAAAAAAAAAGAAAGAAATTATTTCTGCTCTTTAAGAACTTATATTCTATGGGGAGGAAGGAATGAAGGATAATCTTAGAACCTTTCAGAATATCCAGGGAGAGGAAATCTGTCCTCCACATGGTGGGGAGGGAGAGCACCACCCCAGCAGACATAGAAGTATCCTGGGGGATCTCAAGTAGAAGAAGAAGACACCAGAAAATTTAGCTTATTCGACCTTTATGTTTAATGGGAAAGAGAGGGAGAGGGAGAAAGCAGAAGAAAGAGAGAGAGAGAGATAAAGAGAGAGAGAGAGAGACAGAGGGAGAGAGACAGAGAGAGAGAGAAACAGAGAAAGAGAGAGACACAGAGAGAGACAGAGAGACAGAGACAGAGACAGAGAGACAGAGAGAAAGAGACAGAGACAGAGACAGACAGAGAGAGAGAGAGAAAGAGAGAGAGACAGAAAAAGAGACACACACAGAGAGAAACAGAGACACACAGAGAGAAACAGAGACAGAGAGAGAGAGATAAAGAGAGAGAGACAGAGAGACAGAGACAGAGAGATAGAGAGAGAGACAGAGACAGACAGAGAGAGAGACAGAGAGAGAGAAACAGAGACAGAGACAGATAGAGAGAGAGACAGAGAGAGAGAAACAGAGACAGAGACAGACAGAGAGAGAGACAGAGAGAGAGAGAAACAGAGACAGAGAGAGAGAGAGAGACAGAGAGACAGAGAGAGACAGAGACAGAGAGACAGAAAAGAGAGAGAGGAGAGAGAGAAACAGAGAGAGAGAGAGACAGACAAAGACAGAGAGAGACAGAGAGACAGAGACAGAAAAGAGAGAGAGGAGAGAGAGAAACAGAGAGAGAGAGACAGACAGAGACAGAGAGAGACAGAGAGACAGAGACAGAGAGAGAGACAGAGAGAGACAGGGAGAGACAGAGAGACAGACAGAGACAGAGAGACAGAGATAGAGAGAGAGAGACAGAGAGAGACAGGGAGAGAGAGAAGAGAGAGACAGAGACAGAGAGAGACAGAGAGAGAGACAGAGACAGAGACAGAGAGACAGAAAAGAGAGAGAGGAGAGAGAGAAACAGAGAGAGAGAGAGAGACAGACAGAGACAGAGAGAGACAGAGATAGAGAGAAACAAGGAGAGACAGACAGAGACACACAGAGAGAGAGACAGAGAGAGACAGGGAGACAGAGACAGAGAGAGAGAGAGAGACAGAGAGAGACAGGGAGAGAGAGAGAAGAGAGAGAGACAGAGAGAGACATAGAGAGAGAAACACCCTCTCTGGGTCTCAGTTCATCTTTTAGAGAATGAAGCTAGGTGGGACAGTGGATAGAGCACCAGCCCTAAAGTCAGGAGGACCTGAGTTCAAATCTGGTCTCAAACATTTAACACTTTCTAGCTGTGTGACCCTGGGCAAGTCACTTAACTCCAATTGCTTCAGCAAAAAAATAAAAAAATAAAAAATAAATCAAAAGAACCTGTTTCTTAGGTCCATTCCAGCATCCTCTTATGATCCCCATCTCAGGCATGGAGGAAAAATGATGACCATGAAGTAATTGGTTTCAGTTTCCTTACCTCCAAAACTGAATGAATGAAACAAGCATTCATTCAATCCTCCAGTGTGGAGGCAGCTAGGTGGTGCAGTGGTTAGAGCACTGATCCTGGCGTCAGGAAGTTCAATCCAGCCTCAGACATTGACACTGACTAGCTGTGAGATGCTGAGCAAGTCACTTTACCCCGATTGTCTCACCAAAAATCAATCAATCAATCCTCCAGGGATCAGGTCCTGGGGATACACATACAGAAGGGATACGGTTGAGTTCTTGCCCTCAGGATGCTTACATTTTAATAAGGGGGAACCAGATATAGAGAGGGAGTGGTGGCCAGGAAGGGTGACTGGTGGCCAGCTGTCACACGCTTTCCTTAGAAATAGTCACATTGAGCTTTTTCCTTTTGTTCTGATTTTTCTCTCCCAACATGATTCATAAGGAAATGTGTTAAAAATAATGAATGTACATGTATAGCTAGGGAAAAAATGAAAAAATACGAAAGAAATCGTTGTATTGATTTGATAACTCTTCCCAGAATGGAGATGGGACAGCCCCTGGGGACACACGCTCCTCCTTCCCAGTAGATCGTTGCCCCATGGGACGGGAAACCCGGTGTGAGTTCAGTTGGCTGTGACAGGGTAGCCGGGTTCGTGGTCTCCTCTCCCACCCAGCTGGACAGCTCAGTCCCAGACAAACAGCATAGAAATGGAGGCGACTCCCTCCCTTTGGGATGGTCGTGAAAACGCATTTTCTAAACTTCAGCTGGGAAGATGGGAGCCGAGGCTGTCATTAGCATCACCCGTTAAAAATAATTTGCGATAAAATTCAAATGTTTGGTGGTGTTGAATCATGTTTGATCATGTATGTGGCCTTCTTGGGGTGAAGGATGATATGAAACTGAGGCTTCAAGACACGGTGGTGGTATATCTGCTGGGGCAGGCAGTGGGGAGGGGCCTTGGGATGGAGGGGCCAGCTGTTGAGCGGTTCTAGAGTCTCTCCGCCTCTGGGGTTCTGTGTGATTCAGGCCCACCAGCATATTCCCTTCTTTCCATTTCTTGCCTATTTCCCAGCTGCCCAAGGAGATGGGAATGTGAGGGAAAGACAAAGAAAAGGAAAGAGAGAGAGAGGGAGAAAGGGGAGAGAGAAAGACAGAGAGACAGAGACAGAGAGACAAAGAGACAGAGACAGAGACAAAGACAGAGACAGAGATAGAGAAACAGACAGTGACAGAGAAGGAAGAGGAGGAGGATAAGAAGAGGAGGAAGAGGAGGGGAAAGAGTGGGAAAGGGATAAGAGACATAGAGACAGAGAAAACAGAGAGACAGACAGAGAAATAGAGACAGAGACAGAGAAAGAGACCCAGAGAGACCCAGAGACAGAGAAATATAGAGAGAAAAATAGAGAAACAGAGATAAAGAGACCAAGACAGAGAAATAGAGATAGAGAAAGAGAGACACAGAGAGACACAGACAGATAGACAGATAGATAATTACAGAGAGAAGAAGGAGGAGGATGAGAAGAAGAAGAGGGAGAGAGAGGAGGAGGAGAGGGAGAAGAGACACACAGAGAGAGAGAGACAGAGAAATAGAAAGTGACAGAGACAAGAAACAGAAAAAGAGATGGACAGAGAAAAGAAGGGGAAGGGAGGAGAGAGAAGAGAAGAGAAGGGGAGTAAGAAGAGCAAGAGGAGGAAGGAGAAAGAGAGGGGAAAGAGACAGAAGGAGGGAAGGAGAGAGGAGAAACCCACACAATAAGAAAGGAGGGAGAGAGAGAGAAATGGGAGAAAAAGGCACAGAAAGGGAGAATGAGTCAGATAGACAAAGAAAGGATACTAGCAGAATGAAGGGCGGGGAAGAGGGAAGTGGGAGGAAGGTTTTGCTCCAGCTGAACAGGGCTGGTGAGCAGTGGGGGGTGAGACATTCAGGGAGCCCTGAACTAAAGAAAGGCTGATTAGACCTGGCAGCCAGCTCCTCAGGGCGCTACCTTATCTTTGTTTTTGCCCACCCTCCTCCCCCCTCCCCCCATCTTGGAGGCTTCCACAGAGATGAGGCTCTGAGGATAGATCCCCGGGCATCCAGCTGTCTGGGGCCTGCTCTGCACCAGGGGAGCTGGACTTTAGATGGCAGACCTCGCCCGGGGTCCTCTTGTGGAAGGACGGAGGGGAGAGGCCAGACCCCGGGCAGGGCTTGGAGCCCCAGACTTGGGCTGGTCCAGGTGGGGATGCCACGAGAGGTGCCCCTTGGGGCGGGCTGTCTGCCGCTGCGGCTTTGGGTGCTCTGAGAGATGCTGGTCCCTCATATTCATTCCTCCGTGTGCCTCAGTGCTCTAGGAGGAAAAGGGTGAACGGGCAGGATGTGATGGGGGGCGAGATGCAGCTTCTTCTGGGAGGAGAGCGCACGTGCAATCCTAGCGGCCCCTGAGAACCGAGGACAGCGTCTGTCCCGAATTCATTCATTCATAAGCATTAATGGAGTGTCTGCAACTTAGGTCAGCAGGCATTAATTATTGACTGACTATGTGCGAGGAACCATTCTAGTCACCGGGAATTTAAAACAGAATCAGCATTTGTCCCCCAAGAACTCTATGAATATAAATGTCAAAACTAAATATAAAGTAATGGAGGGGGCAGAGGCCCTACCAGCTGGGAGGAATCAGGGAAGGCTCTCTGCCAGAGGCGGCATTTAAGCTGAACCCCTAAAGAGCAAATAGGGATCTTCAGAGCTAACGGTGAGGAGGCAGGAGAGACAGCATGTGCAAAGGCCTCTGGGATAGCAGAAAGGATGCCATTTGAGGGACTCAAGTAGCTCCCTTTGGCTGGGATGTTGAGTTAGAGGGGAGGGAGCTCAAAGCCAGAGAGGTTAATGTAGCTGGCAAGTGTCAGGGGCTACACTTGAACCCAGAACCCGATGTACTTTCCTACTCTTCCTTTCATCAATTCACTTCAATTCAGTTCTACAGAATCCTTGGTTCCCTTAGACAGGAAGAGAAGATTAAGGACCCATGATAGAAAACTCAGAGGGAGCCTATTAGTGGGGCTGAGGGATGGACCCAAGCTCCAGTCTCCCTTCTGGTGACCCCTCCCCCCTGCCCAGCTCAGTGGGTTTGAGAAAACTGTTCACCTTTCTCCTCCCTTTCTGCCCTACTTAATTTTTGAGCTCTGACTATAAGGGACCAAATTACATCGTGTGACTCAAGTGTTAGGAAGGAGGGGCTTTGGAGCATTATTGGTCAACTCAATGATCTCTAATTCTGTGGTCCCGTCACTTCATCCTCCTGACTCAGTTTCCCCAGTTATAGAATGAGCGGAATGCTGCAGATGATTTTTAAGGTCTCTGCCAGTTGTTGTCCCAGGAATCCCCATAGCTATTTAAGAGTAATTGCAATAATAAAGCACGAATCTCAGAGCTTAAAGGGACCTTGGAAGCATCTCATCCCAACCAATTTCCTTCCGAAGAAAGGTCTTCATCCTCTGTGGCACCCACTTAGTCACCCAGCATCTGCCTGTGTAGCTCCAGAGGGCCATGCAGAATGGGGGTGCTGGTTATGGGACAAAGAGGCAGAGCCCCCCTCTTAAAAAGTGTTTATTGATATTTTTTAAATTTTTGCATAACCAGCACTTCTCAATATATTCTTCTTTATAACAAAGAAAAAGGTGAGGGGAAAAACAGAGTTTAGCAAAACTACCCAATCCCCCCCAAATCTGGTATTGTCAGTGGCGAACCACACTCTATGATTCTCCATATTTGCAAAAGAAGAGGGAGATTTAATCTCACTTTGAGCTGTTGAAATATAAAAATAGCCATTGATCAATAAGCATTTATTAATCACCTCCATTATTAATCATGTCTACCATGAACTGAGGGCTAGGGCTGCAAAGAGGGGAGAAATAAATGAAACAGTTCCTGTCCTCAAGAAGCTTATATTCAAAAGGGGAAGAAATAGAAAATCAGGGATTTCTGGCCAGAGGGTACAGAAGAGACCAGCAGCAGACCATCCATTTTGCAGATGGAGAAACTGAGGCCCCTGGAGACCCCCCTAAATTAGGAAGTTAGCAGAATGGGGAGTCATGTTCAAGTGCTGGCTGTTTTGAATCTCTCTTGGCACTTTATTCCTCACTAATTGATGCCTTTAGGGCCAGAAGCCTTAACGGGAGCTGGGGAGTTATTGGAGAGAAGCAGTTTTGTACAACTTCTAAAAGTTGTCACATGCATTGATGTAACTGTGGCCCGAGGGGCTGGTTATTCTGATCCGGGCTGTTCCTTGGAGAAATTAGTGTCTTCTGGAGATTTAGCTGCTGCCATGGAGCTTTCTGACTTCTCTTCCAACTTTCTGGGCTGAAATAGTGAGGAAAGGGGGATGGATAGGGAGACCAAGAGGAGGGGGAGTGCGGAGAAAGGATATGGGGGAGAAGGGAGGCAGGAGGACCCAGAATACCAGAGTAGGGAAGGCCCTTAGAACACAGGATGTCAGAGCTGAGAGGGGCTTTAGAACATGGAATGTCAGAGCTGAAAGGGATCTTAGAACATAAATGTAATTCAGAACAGGGAAAGCCCTTAGACCACAGGATGTCAGAGCTGAGAGGGGCCTTAGAACATGGAATGTCAGAGCTGAAAGGGATCTTAGAACACAGATGTAATTCAGAGCTGGGAAAGCCCTTAGAACATGGAATGTCAGAGCTGAAAGGGATCTTAGAACATAGATGTAATTCAGAGCTGGGAAAGCCCTTAGAACATGGAATGTCAGAGCTGAAAGGGATCTTAGAACATAGATGTAATTCAGAGCTGGAAAGGCCCTTAGAACATGGAATGTCAGAGCTGAAAGGGATCTTAGAACATAGATGTAATTCAGAACTGAGAAAGCCCTTAGAATATGGAATGTCAGAGCTGAAAGGGATCTTAGAACATAGATGTAATTCAGAGCTGAGAAGGCCCTTAGAACATGGAATGTCAGAGCTGAAAGGGATCTTAGAACATAGATGTAATTCAGAACTGAGAAAGCCCTTAGAACATGGAATGTCAGAGCTGAAAGGGATCTTAGAACATAGATGTAATTCAGAGTTGGGAAGGCCCTTAGAACATGGAATGTCAGAGCTGAAAGGGATCTTAGAACATAGATGTAATTCAGAACTGAGAAGGCCCTTAGAACATGGAATGTCAGAGCTGAAAGGGATCTTAGAACAGATGTAATTCAGAGCTGGGAAGGCCCTTAGAACATGGAATGTCAGAGCTGAAAGGGATCTTAGAACATAGATGTAATTCAGAACTGAGAAAGCCCTTAGAATATGGAATGTCAGAGCTGAAAGGGATCTTAGAACATAGATGTAATTCAGAGCTGGGAAGGCCCTTAGAACATGGAATGTCAGAGCTGAAAGGGATCTTAGAACATAGATGTAATTCAGAGCTGGGAAGGCCCTTAGAACATGGAATGTCAGAGCTGAAAGGGATCTTAGAACATAGATGTAATTCAGAGCTGGGAAGGCCCTTAGAACATGGAATGTCAGAGCTGAAAGGGATCTTAGAACATAGATGTAATTCAGAACTGAGAAGGCCCTTAGAACATGGAATGTCAGAGCTGAAAGGGATCTTAGAACAGATGTAATTCAGAGCTGGGAAGGCCCTTAGAACATGGAATGTCAGAGCTCAGTGGGGCCTTGGAACATGGCATGTCAGAGCTGAGACGGGCTTTACAACATGGAATGTCAGCCCTCGGAGGGCCTTAGGACACAGTGTAGCAGAGTTGGGAGGGACATTTAGAATACAGGGTGTCAGATGTGGGCATGTTGTCAGAAAATATCAGAGAGTTGGGAGGCATCTTAGGACAGAAAAATCAATGCTGGGATGGGCCTTAGAGATCACTTAGTTCAACCCCCTCCTTTAACAAATAAGGAAATTAAGGAGAAAAGGGGATAAAAAGTAGAGAAGAGAGGAATGGAGACAAACACTGACATTCTCTGGGTCCTGCCCAATGGGATCTTTGGATGTTTAGTCACTCTGTTAAGGGGGAGCCCAGAGCTCAGCCAGGAGCGACACAGAATGCTAAGTAAGGGTTCTTCACTTATCTGACCCATGGAAACAGAGGAACAGATGACCAGTTAATGACCTGGGTGGGAAGGGGCTGGCAAACATCACCCCTGAAGCAAACTTCCAGCAGCCTTTCTCCCCCCTCCTTGCCCAAGGAAAGCCCCGGTGGAAGCTGGCCAGGTCTCTTTAATGAGCTCACAGGCCTCTCCTGAGGGGCACTTTGCAAACTGCCAGGCCCTGGGTAAACAGCAACAGCCTTCCTTTCTGTAGAATTTCCTTCATGCCCTTCTTGGGAGGGTCGTAGTGCAAATACTTATTTAGATGATTATACTCATTTTATTGCACAGCTAGGTGGCAGAGTGGATAGAGTGCCAGGACTAGAGTTAGACAAATGTAGACCAAGATACTCTCTGGGTAACCCTGGCCTTCATCCTATTTGCCTCAGTTTCCTCATCTGTAAAATGAGCTGGAAAAGGAAATGGCAAAGCACTCCTGTATCTTTGCCAAGAAAACTCCCAATGAGGTCATGAAGAATCAGATATAACTGAATGATAATAAAAAGTCATTATATGTGTGTATGTGTGTGTGTGTGTGTGTGTGTGTGTGTGTGTGTGTGTGTGTGTATAGAGAGAGAGAGAGACAGACAGAGAGAGACAGAGACAGAGACACAGAGAGAGACAGAGAGACAGAGACAGAGAGACAGAGACAGAGAGACAGAGGGAGAAAGAGAGAGAGAGACAGAGAGAGACAGAGAGACAGAGACAGAGAGACAGAGAGAGACAGATAGACAGAGACAGAGACAGAGAGACAGAGATGGATGGATGGATGGATGGATGGATGTGACTTGATCCCAAAGTGCTCAACTTATAATTGTCAGTGACAAGATTAAATTCAGGTAATTTCGATTCTGAAGATGGAATATGATTCTTATCATGGTATCGTTTCTGAGGGAGAAACACATACATACATGAAGTTCCATGTGCTTTCTCTAAAGAACAAAATAAAATGGGAAACGTCATGTATGGTGGGATCAATAATCCAAATAAAGACAGAATTAATTGATTAATTAATCCTAATTCAATCGTAAACTTCTTGAGGGCAGGGAGAGTCTCTTTTCCTTCCCTTATAAAGTCCCACAGCCCAGGCCAGAGTTATACCCAAAAGTTGGACCCTAAAGGAGTCTGTGGTCATCAATGAGTGAAGAGACAACTGCTATTAACTATAAGGAAACAGACCACTCCCTATGGGGCAGGGCACCACCTGGTGGTGGGCATGGAAACCATTCTTATCACTCTAGAGTGTTAGGGATCAAGTCAACCCCCACCCCTATTTTTACAGCTGGGGAAACCGAGGCCCAGAAAGGGGAAAAGCTTGAATGGCAGCTCAGGTGTGGAGGAGAAATTGTCTCCTGGTTCCTGGTCCCTTGTTCTGTCCCGTTATGGCCCTGTTCTGATGCCATTACCAACAGTTGTGATAGTGATGGTAAGAATGATAATGGTAACTAGGGTGGAAGTGATTGAAAAGCTCATGTTCTATCATTTGAGGCTCACAGCGGCCTTGTTGCTGGCCATTAGACTAAGTCCTTGTTTTCCAATTGAGGAAACTGGCTCACAGAATTTAGCTTGGCTGGGGTCACGTGGCGGGCTGGTCTACTCTTAACCATTCTCCATCTTCCTGCCTCTTACCTGTGTAACCTTAGCCAAGGCTCTTCAACTCTGGGTTTCAGTTTTCCCATCTGTAAAATGAAGTGTCTGTAAGTCTGTGATCCCAGGATCCTCTTCTGTTTGTCCCCTCCCTCCTCTCTGGCATCTCCCTGCTATCAGCATTTCACTTCTCTCCCCTCTGCTTTTCTTCTTTCTGTCTGGTTCTTCCTTCCTCCTCATTTGCCCCTGCCTCTTTATTTTCCCTCATTGCCCTGTTCTCATCTTTCCATTTCTCTATTCATTTTCCTTAATCTATATATACTGGTTTGTCTGTCTGCCTCTCTCTGTCTTTCTTTCTCTGTCTCTTTGTCTCTATCTCTCTTTCTCTCTGTCAGTCTGTCTCTATCTTTGTCTTTCTTTGTATCTCTGCGTCTCTGTCTCTTTCTCTGCTTGTCTGTCTCTCCCCCTTTCTGTTTCTCTAGTCTCTGTTTCTCTATTTCTGTCTCTGTCTCTCTGTTTCTCTATTTATGTCTTTGTCTCTGTCTCTCTGTCTCTGTCTCTGTCACTCTGTCTCTCCCCATTTCTGTTTCTCTCTGCCTCTCTATTCTCTATTTCTGTTTCTCTGTCTCTGTCTCTCTGTTGGTCTGTCTCTGTCTTTGTCTCTCTGTCTCTGTTTCTCCCCTTTCTGTTTCTTTCTGTCTCTGTCTCTCTATTTCTGTTTCTCTCTGTCTCTCTGTTGGTCTGTCTCTGTCTTTGTCTCTCTGTCTCTGTTTCTCCCCTTTCTGTTTCTTTCTGTGTCTCTCTATTTCTGTGTCTCTCTGTTGGTCTCTGCCTCTGCCTTTGCCTCTTTCTGTCTTTGTCTCTGTCTCTCTCTCCCCCTTTATGTTTCTCTCTGTCTCTGTCTTTGTCTCTTTGTTGGTCTCTTTCTGTCTCTCTGTCTCTCCCCCTTTCTGTTTTTCTCTGTCTCTCTCTCTTCCTCTTTCCTTTCTTTCCTCCTCTCCTCCATCTCCCTCTCCCCCTTTCCCTTTTCCTTCTTGTCTCCCTTCTGCCTCTTCTTCCCCCCATCTCCAGTCCCCACTCCCTTCCCCAGGATGGGCCCAGCTCCGTGCTGGGACCCTTCAGCTCCTTCCAGACCAGCCGGGCTGTATAGCATGCAACATTTATGCTGGGGCTTATGTAACACAGAGCATTGTGTTACAGCAGCGGCTCTGCCAAGCCATTCTGCCAGAACAGCAAGGTCAGCTGTTGCCTGGGCCATCAGACCCCGGGGAGCATGAGAGCTGTTAGCCCAGGGCCCTGCTCACTTACATAAGGCTGCTCTAGCAGGACCCGGCTTCAGCTGCCACACCGATAGGCTCACCTCCCTTCTGCCTACTGTGGACCTTGGCTTCTGCCTGGCTATGCCAGAAGAGCCTTGACCGCGGTAGACAGAGCCCTGGCTTGGTCACATATTTCTTGATTGAATCCCTTTGCCTTTCTGGGCCTCAGTTTCCTCCCTGTAAAAGGAGAGGTTATGTTGGGGGTGTAGAGAGGCATATTAGGGGGTATAGGGAAGGGTATTAGGAGGTATAGAGAAAGGTTTTAGGGAATATAGGGAAAGGTGTTAGGGGGTATAGGGAAGAGTGTTAGGGGATACAGGAAAGAGTGTTAGGGGATATAGGGAAAGGTTTTAGGGAATATAGGGAAAGGTGTTAGGGGGTATAGGGAAGGGTATTGGGGGTGTAGGAAAGGGTGTTAGGGGGTATAGGGAAGGGTGTTAGGGGGTGCAGAAAAGGGTATTGGGGGTGTAGGAATGGGTATTGGGTGATATAGGGAAAGGTGCTTCAGAGTGTAAGGAAGGGTATTAGGCCTGTAGTCAGAGCCCTTGCATGTGAATTCCTGTGTGGCTTTCATTTCCACATCCACAAAATGGGGTGCCCCTCAGAACTCGGTTCCAACCTCCCTCTCCAGGATGATCACACGCCACTCGTTTTCATGCTGTCTTCAGTCCGGAAGGCCTTGTCATTGTCCCTCACACGTGACCTCCTTTCCCATCTCCCATACCTTTGCACTGGCTGTCCCTCATGCTTGCAATGCCCACTCCTCCACCTCTCCCTCTTCAAATTTCTGTTTTCCTTCAAAGCTCAGCTCAAACACCACCACCTCCACGAGCCCTCTGCTGATCCCTCCAGTGTCTAGTGCCTCCCCTGCAAAATTACCTTGTATTGATTTTATAATAAATGCTTAGAGACATCCATATTGTTCCTCCTGAGTGAACGTGGGTTCCTCGAGGGCTGGAATGAATTCATTTTTGTCTTTGTATTCCTAAGGCTCAGCTTATGGGATGCGGTGAATAAGTGCTTATTAATTGATTGCTTGGTTGATTCCTATGTACCTTCTAGTCTAACATTCTATTATTTCAAATAACAAGCAATTTCAAGTAATCAGTAAGATTTCTGGCCAGGCTCTAGGATTCATGTTCCTAGCCCTGCTCCCCAAAGCCTCCGATCGGTCAGAAGCTGGACGGCCTCCCAGGAAGAGGGGAGATGAGTGCACCAGAGGTGCCCAAGTTCCTCCTGAACTCCTTAGGAGGATTTTCTCACGTGTATGTATGTATGTGTGTGTGAATGTGTGTGCAGATATGAGCACGTGTGTTTGTGTGTCTACATATTGAGTGTGTTTATGTGTCTATATGTCATTCAGATCTGGAACACGACTTAATCCAACCCTGCCATTTTACAAATAAGGAACACGGACCCCAGAGAGGGGAAGCGATGTGCCCGAGATCACACAGCCATTCAGCAGCAGAGGCCATATTTGAAGCCAGACAGTGGTAGGGGCAGCACTTGGACCCTGTTTGGAAGCTAGGCCCAAGCTGGACTCAAGGAGGCCCCCAGGGCCAATCTGTCCCTCCCCAGGGGTCTTGCTCGTGAGACTCCTCCCCTCAAACTTGAAGAGCCGATCCAGCCTCCCTGCTCCGGTCCTCCCCTTCTGCTCCTGATCTCAGGGTCTGTTGCCATAATTAGACCCGTGATGGTTAATTGCAGGATCCCCGGTGATGGGTTTTCCCCCAATCCCAGCAGTCACTCAGACCCACGGAGGATTCTATTCTGAGGTGTGGCACGGGCTCCCCGCCTCTGGGGCCTGCCTCTCAGCCCTGTCCCAAGTGGAAGGCCAGCCGGTCCTGGGTGCCGAGCATCCCGGCCCACGGCTGCAAGATGAAGCGGGAGGCCAGAGCCTCCATGTACTTTGCTGCAGGAGACTCGGGCTGCCTGCTCCCATCTGACCACTGGAGTGTTCACTTAAGCAATGGCAGGCTGCCGGAGCCCGGAGCCATCAGGGACTCAGGAGGAAGCTTCCTTCCCTTTTTTCACCCCCATAATAACACAGTATCACTGATGGCAATTCAGAAGCGCTCACGACTGTACTATTCAGGGAGCTCAAGGTTGAGCTTTGTTCCCGTTGCTTGTATTCTAGGTTAGAGCTTCTTTCTGTCGGCTTCCTCCTAAGCCCGAGGCCCTGAATGCAGAACAGGCATTTTTGTCAGCAGAGGAGGAAAGCACACAAAGAAAGAAGGCTGGATTTCAAACCCCAGCCCTCCTACTTTGTACCTCATGTCCGTGGGCCAAGCTCCGTCTCTTCTCTGAAGCCCAGTTCTATAGGGCAGAAAAGGGGTTAAAGCTGTCCCTCCCAATCCCCCGTTCTACACTCTAGGGTCCCTCCCAGCTCTGCCCCCATCCTGCCATTTCCTGCGGTATTCAAGAATTATGAACTTGGGCTCTGTGTGTCCCCAAGGGATCCAAAAATATCTTTATTTTCAAAAATCTCTAATGAAATTTAGCACTCTTAGTTGATTGTTTCTGAGCACGGAGCCATCGGTTTTACCAGGCCACCCTAGGAGAACATGGGGGAACATAACACAAAAAGAATGTTCCAAGTTTTCTCTTGTTTCTGATGTTCTGTATTCTAAGGTTCTAAGGTCTCCCCCCCAGTCCTGACATCCTGTGTTCTAAGGTCTCTCCCCATATGGACATTTTATGTTCTAAGGTTTCTCACTACACTGTGTTCTATGTTCTAAGGTTCCTCTTAACTCTGTATTCTAGTTCTGTATTCTTCCCATACTGTGATTTTATGTTCTAAGATTTCTTTCTACTCTTGCTTCTATGTTCTAAGGTTCCTCCCAGCTCTGACATTCTGTGTTCTAAGTTTCTCCCTACACTGTGTTCTATGTCCTAAGGTTCCTCTTAACTCTGTGTTCTAGTTCTAGTGTGCCATCTAAATGCACAGTTGCCCAGGGAAATGCTTTCCCTCTCTAGACCTCTACTTGCTCCCCTGTAAGGTGAGAGGGCCAAACTAAGTGATCTCCATCCTGCTTCCAGAGTTCAGAGTGCCAAGATTCCTTGCACGGGGCTGGCACAGTCTCAAAACTATCCCCTTACAGCCTTAGAGAGGACCAGAGGCTGCCTCTTGGAATCCCCAGCTCCCTTCAGGGTTCAGGCCAAATGGCATCTCCTTCAAGGGCCTTTCCTAATGCCCCTCTCTATCAGTCATCCCCTAAATTATTTTGTATTCACTTGGGTGTAAAGTCTATATTTACTTTCTTGTGTTCAGATGCTGTGTCCCCTTTCCCTCATAGAAAGTAAGTTCTTTGTCAGTGGGGGGTGTTTGGTTCTCATCCCTGTTTCTCCAGGAACTAGCATGCATTAGATATTTAGTCAATGCTCCCTAAAATGGACTAAATTGACCAGGCCGAAGTTTTGCTTTTTCTGAGACAAGCTTTTGTGGGGCCGCCTGCTTTGGTTGAAGATTGGGTTTCCGCCTGTATACCATTCTACCCCATTGGTTCGTAGCCTCTCTTCATAAAAAAATATATTGGCTTTAGTAACCAAACCTAGGATGATACCAAAGGGCAGCCCCAGAGGGCCAAGCAGCCGACATAGTTGAGCCTGGCCAACAAGTAGAATAGGATGATAGCTGAAATTCTGGTCCATTCCCCATTTTTTCCTCTAATCATTGCAGTGGTCCTCAAACTTTTTAAATAGGGGCCAGTTCACTGAACCTCAGACTGTGGGAGGGCCGGATTATAGTAAAAACAAAAGCTCACACTCTGTCTCCGCCCCTCAGCCCATTTGCCATAACCCGGTAGGCCCAATAAACGTCCTCAGTGGGCCGCAACTGGCCCACAGGCCATAGTTTGAGAACCCCTACTAATGCATTGCTATGTTGTCCAAGGGCCTCTGGGACTCTGACTAGTGTGGGAGGCCTGCATTTGTCTAGCCCCTCCCCTGGCTTTGGAGGTCAAAGTTCAGGGTGGTACCATCCAGCACCGACACACCTTCTGCATTAGACCCAAGGTCTCCTGTTCAGACTCTCCCCAACTGGGTGCAAAATGGAGGAAGAACAGGATATTTCCTCTGAGGTCCTTTACTAGTGTTACATTCAAGAACAGGGCGTTTTGAGACCAGATGCTAGTGAAAAACACACTTTCTAAAATTAGCCAGTTGAGAATTGCACATTTACCCAATGAAATGTATTGATTTGGCTCCAGCCTTGTCTTTCTTTTTTCTCAGTCTTCTGTAT
>NC_133619.1:633107096-633204596 GCF_048593235.1 Sminthopsis crassicaudata | reverse complement strand
ATGGAAAACCCCTTTCCTAAGTGCCCTGGAATTCTTCTTGCCAGAGGATCCAGCCTGGATAGTTGACCTTTGTTTTGTAGAGTGATTATGTCAGCTCAAACAATTAGTATCACAGAGCCTGGAGACCCTGAATCCCCTGACTGGGCAGCCTTGGAGTCCAATAGCACTGATTTTGTCTGATGCTTGAGCAGATTCCCAAGACAAAGGGACAGTCTTTGGAACCCAGGTCTGTCCAAGTATGGTTAGACTAGATTCCCTCCAGAGTAGGAGGCTCCCAGCATGCAGTGGTTTTGAACTTGTACTTTTAGGGATATGGCTTCTTCCCTTTGTCAATCTTAATGGTCCTTCCCTCTTTCCTCCCTCCCTCCTTCCCTCCTTTGTTCCCTCCCTCCGTCCCTTCTTTCCTTCCTTCCTTCCTTCCTTCCTTCCTTCCTTCCTTCCTTCCTTCCTTCTTTCCTTCCTTTCTTCTTTCCTTCCTTCCTTTTTTCCTTCCTTCCTTCCTTCCTTCCTTCCTTCCTTCCTTCCTTCCTTCCTTCCTTCCTTCCTTCCTTCCTTCCTTATTCCTCTCTTTTTCTCTCCCTTTACTCTCCTTTCTTTTCTTCCTTCGTTCCTTCATTCTTCTTCCTTCCCTCTTTTTTTCTCTTCCTTCCTTCCTTCCTTGCTTTTTCTCTCCCTTTACCCCTCCTTTCTTTTCTTCCTTCCTTTCTTCATTCTTCTTCCTTCCTTCTTTTTTTTCTCTTTCTTCCTTTCTTTTTTTCTTCCTCCTTCTGATATTTACTCAGACCTTGAGATACAGAATCATATATGATGCAGGTTCCGCTCTTTATTGATAGATTCATTCATTCATCCAACAATATATATTTTTGCCACTGTGCTAAGCAGAACTGAAGATATAAAGACCCAAAAGGACTCAATCCTTGCCTTCAAGAGGTTTATATTCTCCTTGGAGGAGATGACCTATAAGTATAATTCAAGGTTGGAGTTGTCTGGGAACAAGAGATCCTGGCAAAGTGCTATGAAGAATTTGAGGAAGAGGAGCAGCTAGATGGTGTAGTAGATAGAGCAACAGTCCTGAAGTCAGGAGGCCCTGAGTTCAAATATGGCCTCAGACACTTAATTCTTCCTGGTTGTGTGACCCTGGGTAAGCCACTTAACCGCAATTGCCTCAGCAGAAAAAAAAGAATTTGAGGAAGGAGAGATCCCTTTCAAAGACTATCCTATCCCAGATGCCATCTTTGATTTTAAGGAACTTACAGAGAGAATCCTAAGTTAGAATCTATGATACACATGAGAGAAGAAGCCAAATCATCCCTGGGCAGACAGAGCTGGGGATCACAAAGCACTTTCCCCAGCATCTTTCATTTAAATCCCACAATATTCTCATAGAGTTTTGCTATGGATAATATTACACCTATTCCAAAGATGAGGAAATTGGGGTGAAGTGATATGTCCTAATAAGTGTCAGATGTAGCTCTTTTCCAATACTAAGTATTCTTTATACTATTCCATTAAATCTCCAAAAAGACCATCAGAAAAATCCATAATAGAAGTTGAATGGTCAAAGTACAGTCTGGAGGCCGGCCAGGTAGAATCTAAGTAGTGATACTTTCCTGGATGGGGCTTACTAGAGTAACCTTGGTTTGCACTGGGACTGCTTCCATTCTGATAATTCTGGGAGCACAGGAAAGTTGTGGTGAGTCTATGTATGTTTCAGACCCTTCTTTTTGGTGATCGGAATAGGATGACTTCTTTAAGGCTGATAAATCTTCGAGAAGTGGCAGGGAGGGGAAGGAGAATGTGAGGGAACTCTGGAATTAGGAACGTTTCCTTTGACAAAAGCAAAATTATCATTAGATGCTGTCATAACAGACCCCAGTTGGAGCCAAGTGGAAGGCAGCCTTCCTGAGCTCCTATGCTCGTTTCCAAATGGGACTGGCACGGGGCTAGAGCCAAGATGGGGATTCAGGGCACTGTGTCAGACTCTCCAAGAAATTCAGAAATTGCCGCAGCTCTACCTCCGGTGCCGACAACTGCCAAGGAGGGTTTCACAAAGCCCGGCGTGGGATTGTTAGGCAGCCTCAGATCTGATGTCTGCCTGGATGGTGCAGATCATGGTACCCAAGACTGTGAGCAAAGAGAAGAGCTTGGAGAGTTGATGATAATGCCAAGGGAGTTATGCTATAAAGTGGGAGGCAGAAAGCCGTCTCCTTTTCTACCTTAGTTCACCCACGTCTGAAGTACTGTACTGAATTATGGAGAGGGGACAGGGAAGAATTTAGGCTGGAAATCAATACATGGGAGAATGTCCAGAGAAAGATAATTGGAACAGGGAAGGGCCTTCAATTCAAGCCGCATAAGGATAGGTCGAAAAAATTGGGGACCTTTAGTCTGGAGGAGAAAGGACTTGTGGTGACAAGATTGTTATTAAGTATATAATTATATGTTTACTTAATATATACTAAGTAAATATCAGAAGGAGGAAGAAAAAAAAGAAGAAAGAAAAAAGAAGGAAGGAAGAAGAATGAAGAAAGGAAGGAAGAAAAGAGAAAGAAAAGAAAGGAGGGGTAAAATGATATATACATACATGCATACATATATATACATATACATACATATATGTATATACATATACATATACATATATATATATATATATGTGTGTGTGTGTGTAGGGAGAGTTACAAAGAAGGCAATGTAGGTTGGTCAGTCCACAACACCTTGATGTTCATGTAGAACGGGCTGTTTGGAGAAGGGGTGAGTGCTTCCTCACCAGAAATCTCCAAGTAGAAGTCAGAGGACCATTCAGAGCATGGATTTCTTTTTCTGGCATGTTTTGGACTAGATGGTCATTGAAGTACTTTTCAACTCTCATCTTCTGTGATCCTGTAGTTCTTGCAATCAGCATTCATGAAATGCTTCCTGTCTAATGTTCATTCGCCCTGCACCTGTACCTCTCGCTTTTGACCCCATCATCATCATGTCCCTCTTTCCTGCACATCTCTAAGAAAAGCTCATCATGAGGAAACTCATCATCATGGAGCTCATCAATTTTTATAATCACCACCTCATCAAGAGCCTCAGTTGCCTCCATCTCTGATTGGAGGAACAGAAAAAAAGCAAAAAGTGCCTCCCATAGTTCCCCTTTAAAGACGGTTCAGAAGCTCAGCCAACTCTTCCATTTCCGTCAGCTGCTCTGCTTGGTTTCAACTCCACCATAATCATAATCATGCCCCCCAGTACAAGTATCGTCCTCTCCCTCCTCTTTCCCTCTTCCTTCCTCCCTCCTTACTTCCCTCTTACTCTTCCTCCATATCTCTCTCTCTCTCTCTCTCTCTCATCTCTCTCTCTCGTCTCTCTCTCTCTCTCTCTCTCTCTCTCTCTCGTCTCTCTGTCTCTCTCTCTCTCTCTCTGTCTCTCTCTCTCTGTCTCTGTTTCTCTCTCTCTCATTCTCTCTGTCTCTCTCTGTCTCTCTCTGTCTCTGTCTCTGTCTCTCTCTCTCTGTCTCTCTCTCTCCTCTCTCTCTCTCTCTCTCTCTCTCTCTCTGTCTCTGCTCTCTCTCTCTCTCTCTCTCGTCCTCTCTCTCTCCTCTCGTCTCTGTTCTCTCTCTCTCTGTCTCTGTCTCTCTCTCTGTCTCATGTCTCTCTCTGTCTCTCTCTGTCTCTCTCTCTCTCTGTCTCTCTCTGTCTCTGTCTCTGTCTCTCTCTCTCTGTCTCTCTCATTCTCTCTGTCTCTGTCTCTCTCTGTCTCTCTCTCATTCTCTCTGTCTCTGTCTGTCTCTGTCTCTCTGTCTCTCTCTGTCTCTCTCTGTCTCTGTCTCTCTCTCTCTCTCTCTCTCTCTCTCTCTCTCTCTCTCTCTCTCTCTCTCTCTCTCTCTCTCTCTCTCTGTCTCATAAATTCCTTGCAGGCAGGCACTGTGCTTTTCTTATTTGCATCCCCAATGGAACTTAGTGGGTACTTAATAAATATTTATTGCATTGTATTGTGTTCTGAGTTCTTCAGTTGGGGGAGATACAGAATTTACAAAAGAGGATTCCTGCCCTCATGGATGTCGTTCCACAATGCCATAAGGATGATATGGAATGGGCTGCTTGGGGAAGAGATGGATGCCTCCCCACTGGAGTTCACAGTGTAGTACAGGGCTAGGATGCAAACACTACTTTTAGCCCTCTCAGTATTCTGTGGCAAGTTTTAGAGATGTAAGATGCCAGGTGGGGTTCAAGGAGTGAGGTCATTACTGGTAGCTCCCTGGAGAAGGTGGGCTTTTAGGGTGAGCTTTAAAATCTGGGTAGAAAGTCAGCTGGAGAAGAACGGAGGAGGAATCTGTGCCAGCCTGAGCCGAAGCAGGAGATTATTGGGCATATTGGCAGGGGATGGTGAGTCCACAGAGAGGGAACCTTTGGGGGTGATAAATGATATAGAGGGAGGGACAGAGATCAGCAGGACTGTGAAGTGGGTCATTTATCTCAAGTGCAATCTTGGAGTCTGACGCCATCCCTAGCTCCCCAGGGTTCTCAAGCAGCTCTCAGCTCCCCAGGGCTCTGCCCTGGCCCCAGACATTAGACCTTTTCTTTCCCTTGCCCATCAAAACTGACCTGTCTTGTGACCCTTTCCCTCAAGGCCATGATCTCTGCCTTGGCTGAAAAATGAATTTGAAAAGATATTCAGGATGGATAAATGGGCTTGAGTCCTCTCAAGCAACATTCTCATCTTAACATGATCATAGGAAAAAAAGCTCAGGAGCTAGAAGAGATCTCCAAAGTAATGCAACCTAATCTTCTCGGGTTACAGATGAGGAAACTGAGGTTAAAGGGATTTGCCCAAAGTCACATAAGTAGAAGCATTGGTGGTCTTGCAAACAGTAAGTATGAGGGTCAGGATTCCAGGTTCACCTGGATGCTTTGACTACAGAGATAGGGCTTTCCACTTCTCCCCCAACACTCCAGAGAAAGCATTGCTTTAGCTTGGCTTTGTTGTCATTGTTGTAGGATTTGTTTTACTTTAGGGAATTCCTTAGTGAGTATGTCCTTCATGGCTACAGATCACAGTTTGTTCATTTTAATTTTATTCTAGATAATTCTTAGCTGTGCCTTTTTGCATATCCTCTGAGGAAGTTCTACCCACTACTATGTGCCAGGTCCAAGGAATTCAGAGACAAAGTCAAAGCAGTTTATATTTTATCAGGAAAAACAACAAATATAACACACCAGATATAATGAATGGTGTAAATTTGTCATATATACATATATGTACTGATAAAAAAGCACATATGTATTGATATGTATATATTATCATATATATTGATATATACCATATTTATGTATACACATTGATATATATCACATGTATACATATATATATGAATCATTTATATATATATATATATGAATATTATAATAATTACTTTGTAATGATTTAGAGAAGTTCACTAGGAGACAGCTTTTGGTACATTGGATAAAATCCTGAATCTGCTGAGGATCTGAGTTCAGATCTGACCGCAGACATTTACTAGAGAAGTCAATTATCCTCTTGCCATCTCAATTTTCTCATCTGTAAAATGGGAATACTAATAGCACCTATCTCCCAGGGTTGTTATGAAGATCAGATAAGACAATATAAATGTTGTCATTTCTGATTCTCTGGGACCTGATTTGGGGTTTTCTTGGTAGAGATACTGGAGTGCTTTGCCATTCCCTTCCCCAGATCTTTTCACAGATGAGGAAATTGAGACAAATGGACTTAAGTGACTTGCCCAGGGTCACATCTTTAGTAAGTGTCTGAGGCCTGATTTGAACTTAGTTCCTCCTCATTACAGCGCTAGCACTCCATCTACTGCACCACTTAGCTGCCCTTAATATAGGCAAAGTACATTGCAAACTCCAGAGTGCTCTGGAAATGCTGGTTGTTGTTGTTAATTTGCACTTTGAGAGAAGGAAAGGATTTCATGAAGTAGAAATGAAAAGAATGAACATCCCCGGTAGGGGACAGACTGGGCAGAGAGAGAAAGGAGATGCAAAATTGCATACGAGAAACTGTGAGTCTTCTACCCATGTCTTTTATGTTACTTTTTGTATCACATTTTGTGTGCAAGTCATTATCAGAAGCATGTTGCTTTCTTCCATCCACCATATGGCTCTACAGTTGTGGAAAACCAAAGCAAACAGAGATTAAAATGACTAGCAAGTGGAGTTGGATTTGAACTCAGCTCTTCTTGACTCCAGCCCCACTTGCTCAAGCTGTGCGACCCTGGAAGATCATTTTCAATCTCTGTTTGGAACAAAGAAGTCTCTTGATGAGAGGGAGAGAGGAGAGTATAAAAGCTAGCTTGAAGCTTAACATCAAAAGAACCAACATCTTGGCAACTAGTTCCGGCACTTCCTGGCAAATAGAAGGAGATGAAATGGAAGCAGTGTCAGATTTTATATTCTTGGGCTCAAAGATGACTGCAGACATGAAATTAAAAGATGCTCGCTCCTTGGAAGGAAAACTGTGGCAAATCTGGACAGCGTCCTAAAAAGCAGAGACCTCATTTTGCTGACAACAGTCAACAGTCAAAGCTATGGTTTTACCAGGAGCAATGTATGGCTGTGAGAGTCGGACTATAAAGAAAACTCAGTATGCACAGAATTGATGCTTTCGAATTGTGGTGTTGGAGAAGACTTTTGAGGGTCCTTTAGACAGCAAGGGGGTCAAATCAGCCAATACTTAAAGAAATTGATTGGAAGGTCAAATACTGAAATTGAAGCTTAAATACTTTAGCCATCTAATGACAAGATGGAACTCATTGGAAAAGATCCTGATGCTGAGATTGAGGAGAAAAAGGAGAAGGGAATGACAGAGATGAGATGGACAGATGGTGTCATAGAAGCAATGAAAACAACCTTGGACAGACTTAAAGATAGTGGGAGGGCAGAGAGAGTTAGTGTGGTATAGTCCTTGGGGTCCATGAAGAGTTGGACACAATTGAATGACTGAAATTTCCTGACTCCTGCTCCTACCACTGCACCATTCTGCATCGTGAAGAATGTCCTTTGCTGAAACTATGGCGGATAGCCAGATGGATAACCTGTTGAGTTAACCCTTTGCTAACTTGTACTGACACAGCAACAACACGATCCGCAGGGTCTTAAATCGAAGAGGAGGGTGGGTTGGATTGAATTTTGGCAAAGATATAGAGTGCTCAATGATCCTTACTCCTTTCTTCTCCAAACAACAACAACAACAACAACAAAAAAAAAAAACAACCATGGTCTTAATACTGCTTTCTGGGTGTTAAAATGTGCTTTAAAATGGAAACCCATCTTTTGTGACCCAAAGTAATGGGTGATGTGGTGACTGGAAGGAGTCAAAAAGAGGGGTTGCCATTTCCCAGGGGTTCAAGTATTCCCTGATCCTTCTTCAATAGGGTATGTGTGAGCAGTAGCCCCTACTAGGGTTTAAGAAGTGAATGACAATATCTGCCCACCTCCCAAGCTACATTGGGCAACTGACATACCCCTAGTGAAGCTTCTTCATTTAAGGACCAAGGACAGCATCCTGGCACCTTTTCTGAGGTTCAGCTGGAAAAAAGAGTGGTGTACTGAGAAATGTGTCAAGTTCTATTTTCCAGGCAAAAGCTGCGGCAAACAGACAAGCTGGGCTCCCTCCCCAGAGCGAAAAATCTGGCCAGGCTGTTCCCCTTGACCTGTTTCCTTCCCATCACTCTCAAGCCCCAGCTTCTCGCTCAGCTTTCCACAAAGACAGGCTATGTTCCAACCTGTGTGTGCTTAACCTGTATATTCCAGTGGCTGCTGGGGGACTGAGTGGTGGATTCAGACCGGGGGCAGGGGTAGCTAGGGTACTGGGGTGATGGGGATGGGTGTAGGGAGTCATTTGTGTCACTTCTCGGCTCCTCTGGGATTGTCTTCTCGGACAGACAACCAGTGCCATGCTCCCCTGGCTGCTTTTGCCTCATTACGCTGCCCTGGGCATCTCTGGAGATGACTGCCAGGGGACGCGATGAACAGGGGAATACAGGACCACCCCTGGAAGCCGTGGTCTCTTTGGGAGCTGGGGGTCGCTTATCTCTCCCCCCCGGTCCCCTTTGTGAGGGCCTGGGTGTGTGCGAGTGGGGAGACTTGGAGAATTCACGTGCCTGGAGGGGGCTGGGTCTGTGCCTGCAGCATCTCCTGCCTGCCGCTTTGCAGGACGAGAGGCTGGCATGGTTACTGGCAGCAACACGCGCACCAGCTTCACCCCCTCCTCCTTCTCTAGTGTCATCCCACCCAGCCCCGATTGACTACTATGTCTCACTTGGTCTCATGGATGGCACAGAATGCAGAGCCGTGTTAATTAAGAGGCTTGGCTGTTGCAAACCTTAATGAGGGCACTAGGCTGCCTGGAGAAGGGACAGGGTGGCAGCATCTTCCCCTACCCCCCCCCAAGATGGTGAATGCTTGTGTCCACTCATCAGGCATTCATTAATCTCCTACTGTACACCCAGCACAGATCTAGGCACTGTGGGGGACATGAGGAAAGAACAAGGAGACATAATCCTCTCTCCAGGAAGTATCCTTCTCCCCTCCCCTCCCCCATGATGTCCACTCATCAAGCATTCATTAATCTCCTACTGTACACCCAGCACAGATCTAGGCACTGTGGGGGGCATGAGGAAAGAACAAGGAGACATAATCCTCTCTCCAGGAAGTATCCTTCTCCCCTCCCCTCCCCCATGATGTCCACTCATCAAGCATTCATTAATCTCCTACTATATACCCAGCACCGATCTAGGCACTGTGGGGGGCATGAGAAAAGAACAAGGATTCACAGTCCTCTTTCCAGGAAGTATCCTTTTCCCCTCCCCTCCCCCATGATGTCCACTCATCAAGCATTCATTAATTTCCTATTATATACCAGCACAAATCTAGGCATTGTAGGGGGATGAGGAAAAACCAAGGAGACACAGTTCTGTCTCCAGGAAGTATCCTTTTCCCATCATCTCTCACCTAGCAGTGAGCAAAAGGAACCAAATATGGGGCAATTATTAAAGCTAAATTTGTTGTTTTATTTCTCTCCCTTCCCCCTCCCCAGCCATAGCATGGATTATGCCCTGGGGGTTTTCAAGAAGATAAAAGGGGAGTGGGGGGATGGAAGGGAGGCACAGCAGGGATCCCCCGGATCGCATCAGTGGGTAGGGAAAAAGGAAGCAGGGCAAAGGAGAAGAGCTCGATTTCCCGTCCCCAGGAGGATGAGGAAGGGTTAACTGTTCGAGCAAAAAGTAATTTAGCTCCAAGCCTGCCTTGCCTGTGTGTTCCGTCCCCGGGATGCTCTCCCTCCTGCTCTGCTCGCTCTCTGGAGTCTCAGGTCTTCAGTGAGGAGGGAGGGGAGAAGTGGGGGGGGGGGAGGGAGGGAGGAAAATTGACAGTGATTCCTTAGTGGCTCAGCTTCTAAATGGGATGAAATTTAAACTCCCTCCACTCCGCTGCGGCGGCGGCGGCTGCGTCGGGGAGCGGCTGCTCCCTCTAGGCGGCGGGGCAGGTGGCCCCCCGACGGGACCAGGGGAGGATGCTCGCAGGGCTCCGGGCTCATCCAGGCGCCTGAGCGGAGGGGAGAGCTAGCGAGAGGAGGGCGCGCGAGCCCCGGAGCCCGGGAGCGGGAGAAACCCACCCACCCACCAACTCTTCTCTCCAGAAGACAATGGATGTGGGAAGCCAGCCTCAGAAGCACAGTAGGTGGATTTGGAATTTCTCTCCCTCCTGGGGCAGGTGCCGGCTCCCCTGCTTTCTCTTGTCAGGCTTAGGGGGGGGGGCAGTGGGGCTGTAGGATTCAGTGCAAAATCTCTGCGTGTGTGTGTGTGTGTGTGTGTGTGTGTGTGTGTGGATGGCGTGCCCCCCCCCCTCCGGACAGTTGAATGGTCAGACTGGCTCAGATCCTCCCCAGTCTGGCTCCCACAGTCCCCGGAGTGGCTGGAGCTCCTCAGAGGTGCCTTCTCTCCCAGGGGGGTGTTTTATTCATGATGGAAATTGGAAGTCACTAGTAAAGAAGTGAGACTCCCATCCAGATGTTTGGTTGGAGGGATGGGGGGGGAGAGCAGAGCCAACCAAGGAGACGCCAACATCTGGTTTGGGAGGAGTGTAGGCAAAAGACGCCGCTGTCCAGCCTCCTGGAGCGTCCCAGGGTCTGTCACTGCAGTATTTGGGGAGGGATGGTTGGGAAAAGTTTCCCAGAGGTGGGGACTCAGGTGATGATCGCCCTAGAAAAGCAGCAGCTCGGGGGGAAGAGGCATCCCAGAGCCTGGCTGGGATGCCAGCTGAGAGGAGCTCTGGCCTTTGATTCCTCACCCCCCCTCGCCCCCCACCCCATGTCTTAGGGTTGGCTGCTTTATCCCCCTGCCAACTCTTCCACTAGGGCGCCAGCACCAACCAGAGAGACCTGTTGCCAGCTGAGGCAGGATGGCCTGGTCTAGGATGGGATGGCAGTGGGGGTGGGGGGAGCACGTCGGCTCTTGGACTTGGCGAGGAGAGTATGGCAAGATGGGCAAGTACGTTGCAGCAGCCCCGAGGAGCACATCTGTGCGGCATTAGCATCTGCAGATAGCAAAGGCAGGCAGAAGGCCAGGGGGGAGTCTGGGTGAGGGGAGGCGGTTGGAAAGAAGGACATCTCCCCTTCCAAGCTCTTCTGAAGTCCCATTCTCATTGGGTGGCAGGGTCACAGCCGAGAAACCGGCCAGGTGGTCTATTGTTTGGACCCTGAGGGGCGCTGCCCACCCCTGAGGTCTCTGGACCCCGTCACCATCTATATTCCTAACAGAAGTAATGGCTTCCTTCTCTAGAAACCGTAATGGGAAAAGGGGGGCATTGCAGGAAGATAGGTTTTTATGACCTCTCCATGTCTCCAGCCCTGTACCTCACAATTCCATGAGGTAATACAGGTTCAGGTTTCTTTTATTTTATTCCCCCAATTGCAGAATTTCAGTGTTGGAAGGGCCCTTGGTAATGAATCCGAGCTAAAAGAGATTTGGGATCATCAAGGCCAGTCCTTTATTTGTAGGAGAGTAAACTGAGGCCCCGAGAGAAACATCCCCTCCAAGGTCAAACTGCAATTCCGGGCCTGCCCCCTCCTGCTCTGCCGACTGTGGCCCGCCTGCCCGGGTGGTGGTCCAGGCTCAGTATTCCTGCCTTTTCGTCCTTCTCCTCTCTAGGATGACGATACTCTCTCCCATGCAGATTAGACTTTCACCATTTTGCATTTCTCAAAATCCTGGATGCTCTATGACAGTTATTGATAAAGTAACCCTGTGGGCACATAATTGTTGCTCTGTGTCTTACGTTAGCCCTTCCAGATGACATATTTGCTCTGGCAGCCTCCTTCATGAAGACTTCCTTGATTCTCTGTTTGGAGAAAAAAATTCTTTCTCTCCTTTGAAGACAGCAAAGGCTTCCCCCCATCATTTCCCAATTTTTATGCCTTTTAACACATCTGATATCTAATGGTCTCCATCTTCCTCAACGAACTCTAAATTTGAAAACTACGGGAACTGTCTCTTAATCATCCCTGCCTCTCTTGGGGTGGGTACATGGGTGGGAGTCAGCACAAGGTTCTGAAAAGAGTTGGGGCTTTGTAAATTTTTTATTGAAGGAATGAAATCCAACAGGAGCCTTCTGGAGACATAATATCTTAATCCAAGAGAGATTTCAAGCAGGTTGGTGGAAGAGAGAAATCCAGGGAATGGGATTGACATTTGGTAAAGGCAAATGTTGCGTCTACTTACATTTAGGGGCAGCCATAGGGTCAAAAGTTACAGTCATGCTCCAGGATCAGTGACTGGAAATGTTTCCATTAGCCTGAGTGGGATGATTTAAACAAGGGACTCTGCAAGACCTTTCTGTCTGTGCCTGAGTCAGGGCACTCCCGGGTTCTTGATCTTTGTGCCTCTCTGTCTTTGGTCCTACATTTCTGGTATTAACCTGTCTTCATACCTGAGCTCCTTTTAACCTTCTGCCACATTCCCTGAAATCCCTCCTTAGCTGATGAATAGAAGTCAGAGGGGCTTTGTTCTGGACCTGGATCGGACCTCTAGGGTCATTGAGTCCCACTCCTTCAAGGAAACTGAGGACCAAAGAGAGTAAGTAAAACAGAAACAGAAACAGAGTAAATTATAGCCAAATTTGAACCCAGTCCCTCTGATTCCAGTTCTAGTTCTCTTTCTCCCTAAGTCGGAGTGGCCTAAGAGGGAGATCATTTACCAGAGAATAGGGGGAATGGCATCACATCTCTTAGGGCCACTCTTGGATCCACTTGGAGATGGCCAACACCAGCATGTTAAGCCTGGGAGGAAGGGGATGCTAAAGAGCTGTCCCCTGGTCTGGATGGGCTGACATGGAAGCACAAATGACCTTGACTAGACCCCAGAACATGGATCTTTGTTCTTTGCTGGGCTGCAGAAGAGGGGAGAAAAAAGCAGAATGCTGCTTCTGGATTTAAGAGGCTCCAGGGAACACACCTAGAGTGTAGGTAGGGATAGGTGGGGCAGGCTGGTATAATAGGACAATCAAATTGCAGCTTGCACGGCGGCAGAAGGATCTTCAGGGCTCTGCTCTCTGGGGTTCAGATCTGGCTGGCTGCAGGACTATGGGGGAGGGAAGGCTAAGGGGAATTGGCCACAATCACCTTAGAGCTGTGGCCACCTAGCAGGGAAGACTGCTCAGCATAGGGGAAATCATGGTAAGATAGCACCCTTCTCAGCTAGAGAAGAATCAGGAAGGAAAGGAAAAAGAGACTTCTTTTTTCAGACTTCACGACTCCTCGGAATTCACACATTTTCATATGCTCTCATGCTACATTGGCAATAGACAATTGTCAATATTTTTGTTCGTGCTTTGGAAATGACAAGACCATAGATTTAGATATGGAAAAGACCCCAGGGGCTAGTGGTCCAATCCCTCATTTTATAGATGAGGAGATGGAGGCCCAAGGTCACACAGCTAGTAAGTATCTGAAGGAGGATTTGAACCCAGGACTTCCGAATGCAGAGCCAGGAACCTGTAATGTGTTTGTGTTTGAGCCCTACTGGTAAATGAGCATCAGGAAAATCTGAGAGTTCTGTTCTCTCTACACCACATGACCTCTCATCATCAGCTGGGTGATGGGGAAGGATTCTGACTCTGACACTCAAAGCCTTCATCAATGAGGGTCTGCCATCCACCCATGCAGATTGGTTTTCATCTGTGCCTTTGGAGAACCCTACTAATTGGGTTCTGTTACTACCCCCGTTTTATATATGAGCTAATTGAAGCACAAACAGTAATTTGTACTGGATCAAATCACTTGCAGGATTCAAATCTTCCTTATCCAAGGTTCAGTGTCTAAAATAAAGGCTAAGTGGGTAAATGAATTGATAGGTAGATGGCTGATGGATAAATGATGGATGGATGAATGAATAGATAGATGGATGGATGAATGAATGGAGAGGTGAATGGATGAATGGATAGTAAATGGATGGATGGATGGATGGATGAATAGAAAGGTAGATTCTTCTTGGCTCTTTAAGTCTTTGACCAGTAGAATCTGTATCTCTGTATCTCTGTCTCTTTGTCTCTTTGTCTCTGTTTCTCTCTCTCTCTCTCTCTCTCTCTCTCTCTCTCTCTCTCTCTCTCTCTCACTCTCTTTCTTTCTCTCTGTCTCTCTCTCTCACACACATACACAGAATCACACATACACGCTATACACACACATACACAATTTGGTCCAGTAAGTGCTATGATATAACCAAGTGTTTGTTAACCTTTACATTGTAGAAAGCAGACTAGAAATCTTTGTGACTGGGGGTGGGGAGTATGAGGAACAACTAGAAGTGTCCCTGAGCTAAGAACAGACTCCTCTGGAGCAGACTGCTGATATGATGTCAGCTATTGGAGCTCTTTCCTGGTCCTCCTCAGTCCAGGAGCCCCGTTCCCTTGTCTTGTGGATCTCAGTTTCGTGTTTGCTCCCAATTATCAATAATCCCATGGTCCCCCTTTCCTTACAGTCCCCCCAACTCCTTTTGGAACTAGCAAACAATTAGGAGACGAAATTCGGGAGGAGAGCAGAGATAGGAATGATGCTGAGGTGGGTAGCCTAGGGGAAAGATTGTTCAGAGATGTTGTTTAGATCTGTCTGGCTTGTTCTTGATCTGATCAAACCCACTGGTCTGATTTTCAGGCCTACTGACCTCATGGGGTGACTGTGACATGTATTATTGAGCCTTTAGACATCTTACTGTATCCTGGAAACTCATTACAAGAGTCAACCCTCCGGGGAGCATCAGACTCCCATTCTCCCGGAGCCCAGAAAGGTGTTGGAGGACCTGCCTCTTCTTGCATTGAAGATGCAGAAATTAGGTTACATAATCTCACCCCCTCATTGATTGCCATAAGTGGTAGCAGTCTGATTCGACAATAATCGTGATTGGATTTTAATTTTTAATGTCTGGAATAGATTAGAAGCTATGGAGCAATTTATATGTCTTTAGTTATTCTGTGCTTACTAATAGTACTCTTTCATTAGCTGGTAACTATTCTTATGGACTCTCTTGCAAGCTCCCTATAAAGGAGAGAGATGAATAGAGAGAGCCAGAGCAGACGTGTTTCGAGGAGCGCCGGGTGTATTTCGAGGAGCCTCACACCTGCAGATCTGCTCATACATGACGTGGGGGTGGGGTGTGAGCGTGTGCCCTGAAAAGCAGAGTCGGAAGCTCCTCCAAGGGCTAGGAGATAACTTAAATTGCCCCCCCCTCACCTCCACCCCCACCCCCTTCTCCCCGGCCCCAGCCTCCCTCCCCAACTGTCATTCTTACTACTGTGCAGCGTCTGCCAGAGATGCTAGGCTGAGCAAGATGAGTCAGAACCCCTCTCTTGCCCAATGTGAAACTGGGTATTTTGCTGATGTTGCCTCCCAGGTCGGGTTAAAAAAGCAGTGAAGATGAGAAGAAAGTTTTGGGGTAGATGTGGGTTTGAAGCCTGTTTCTCCTGTGTGACTTTGGCCAGGTCACTTAACTTATATAGTTCGGATGTTCCTCCTGATGGGTTTGGATTCGATGGTTTCTTAAGGTCTCTTCCTACCCTAAATATACGATCTAATGATTCCCTGTAAGAAGCTACACCGGGAGAGCCAAACTTTGGAAACAGGGCAGGAACGAGAATAGGGTGAGTCATCCTGCTAGAGGGAGGGGATGCTGGGAAGAGATTGGGAATAAGATATACGTGGTGAGTGGCCAAAGTCCTCGCCGCTCCTCAGCCATGGCTAGCAAACAGAGGACTGTGGATTCTTCTCTCTGCAATGGGCTGCAGACCAGCACATACGTGCCAGGGTTAAGGATGCCCACCACACTGAGGAGCTCCATGAGGTGGCCACTTTCTTCTCAGACTCACTATATCTCATCTTCCTGCTTTCCACCTCCTATAAATGGCCAGAGGGGACTGACTTCAGGCTGTGGGGATGGTCCTGAAAGAGATCCAGGGCTGCTGATTGGCCTGGAATGGAGAAGAGGGGTCCTTCCCTTTCAATAACTAATCCTCACAGCTCATGGGCCCAGGATCTGGAGCTAAAAAGGACTCCAGAGATCATCTGGTCCAGTCACCTCATTTTACAGCTGAGGAAGCTGAGATCCAGAGAAGGGTTTTAGGATCTCAGAATCTGAGAAGTGATCTAGTTCAATTGTCTGATTTTATAGATGAGGAAGCTAATATCCAGGGATAGGTTTTAGGATCCCAGACTTCAGGATCTGAGAAGTGATCTAGTTCAACTGTCTCATTTTACAGATGAGGAAACTGAGTCTTAGGGGAAATGACTTGCTCAGTCCCAAAGGCGATAAGTGATAAGATTGAGATTCAAGTCCAAAGTCTCTGATTCCCGATCCATCACTTTTCTTAGTGCTATCACGATGGCCTGCTAGGTGAGGAGAGAAATATTGTAAACAGAGGCACTGAACAAGAGGAGAAGGGACTCTCCAGACCCTCCCCACCCCCTCCCTCCAAATTCTTCCTAAAGCCTCGAGAAGTCTGGTCCCCTCTAGCGGCCTCCATGTTTCTGCTGACATATGAGGGGGAAAGATGCTTGTACCAGCCTGCTATAGATGCTTCTGTTTCCCTACTGTCTCCCAGCATCATCAGGGTTGGGTTTCTTCCCCCCTCCAATCCTAACCCTCTCATTGCTTTATGTCTCTCACCCAATGGGAATCAGAGATGCTGGATCCTCTGAAATGTCTAGAACTGTGCCGAGTCTGCCTGCGGGGTCACACTAAGGCTTTCTGGTTCACTGGTGACAAAGCTGACCCCCTTGAGCTGTTCCCTTCTGAAAGGGGATTGGCTTGGGTTGGGGAGGAGGTTTATCTTGAAATCCCTATGGATTGTGTCCAAAAGAAGAGAACGGGGCAGCTCAGAAGGGACTTGAGTTCTCAGTTCCAGATGAAAAAAAGCAAAGCAAAGCTTTGATCCCTCTGCTCTGAGGGTCCCAGGCACCTGTAGGAAGGGGATAATTTAGCCTTCAGAAGTGCCTTACCTGATGAAGAAAGTACCTGAGGCTGACCATCAGGAGTGGAGGCTAGTCAGCAGATGTGTTTCTTCACCTCTCCAGCTTCTGTCTTCCTCATCTCCGATCCCCTTCCTCCTCCCCTCACTCCCCTGAATTATTCTTAGGTCTGTTGTATAACAGGCGAGCTGAGGAAGGCTCCTGGAGACGAGGCTGCTGTTTCTTCTTAAGTCTCCACGGCCACAGCCTGATGCAGAGAGGAGGAAACTGGCAGGCTGGGAATTGCTCAGCCCAGTCTCCTTGGGAAGCTGAGTTTCCCTTGTGGGAAAATGAACCGCAGGACTGGGGTCCCTAATGGGGTTGTGGAAAAGGAGGGCGTAGCCAAGCACAAAGGCTCCATGCCGAGCACGAGCTCGCCTTTCCTCTCTGGGGTCCCCAACCTAGAATTCATAAACTCATTGTCTTCCACGCTGAATAGAGTGTTGGACCTGAAGTCAGGGAGATCTGAGTGGGCAAGTCAATTTACTTCCTGTCTGCCTCAGTTTTGTTAATCATAAAATGGGAATAATAATAATACTTCCCCCACCCCCAAGATTGTTGTGAGGATCAAATGAAGTAATAATATTTGTAAAATGCTCAGCATATAGAAGATGCCTAATAAATGCTCGTTCCCCCTTTCCTTCTTAAAGGGATTTACTCAAGGGAATAAAACGAGCAAGTCCCAGAACTAGGATTCCAATCCAAGCCAGCCCCCTTCTCATGTCATCACTCTACATTCTGTTCTGATTTTGCTTTCCTCCTGCCACATGGGGCCGGCAATCTCAGCCTTAGACACCAAGGTCTGACTCAAGGATGACAGAATTAATTCTGCATTAATAAGTTGGACTGAAGGAATTTTAGAATGAGGTGACAGTTCTCTGTTTCTCCTCTCCTACCCACATCTCCCCACAGCCGGTTCCTTCTCTTTCCTAGCAGGGTGAGCCAGGAAAATAATTTCTTCTTTTTTGAAGTTTCCACATCTGGAAAATGGAAGGTGCAGGATCTCTAAGCCCCTCCTCCCCGGACCCAGCTGTAAATTCTAGGAACCTATGAATGATGGGAGGAGATCTCCATTTAAAATCTGTGATCTTCTATTTAATATATGTCAAGTACTTTGTTAGACACTGGAGGGAAGAGAGAAAATTGAAATAATTCCTTTCCTCTAGGAATTTCTGTTTGGGAAAAAATAAAATATACATAGATGAGCAAATTAAATACACACACACACACACACACACACACACACACACACACACACACACACAAAGTAAATAAGAAGCAACCACAAAAGAATGGAAACTGAATGTTGTCAAAGTTTACCTAACCAACCTGGCTTCAAAGAAGAGAAAGGAGATGATAATCTCCCCTATTTCTTTGAAAAAGGTGGAGGCCCATGGGTATGGAATACTACATATCACATTGATTTGCTTTCATATATTCTTTAGTTTTGCTGATTTTCCCCCCTCTTCTTTACAGAAACCATCTTTGTACTAAGGAGTGGTTTTCCACTAGGGGGTGAGAAGGATACAGGGAGAAAAATAAGTGTTAAAATAACAGACAGAAAATCAGATCTATTAAAAACAAAGTCATCAGAGGAGGCTGAGAGTTGGCAACTTGGGATGGGGGTGGGACCAAGAAAGACTTAGCATAAGCATGTGATGAACCAATCAACAAATGCTTCTTGACCAGGCTCCCACTGTGTGTCAGACATTGCCTTTAGACACGAGGATCCCTGGAGTGGTTGCAAATAGATTGGAAATGATCAGACCACTGGGGTGATGGAGTAGGAGGAAATTCACATGCAGGCATCGTTCACTAAGGCAGGATGGGAAAGTCAGCTCTGAAGTAGGTTCAGGAAATGGCCCTGGGGACTTCTGCCTGGGGAAAAGCTGGTCCCGGGATGATCTTGCTGGGCTACCTAAAGAAGGCCCCACTTCTGTTTTCCCGGCTCTTTGGGCTAGCTCATGGGCTGAGATGTGGTTTCCAGGGGACTAGAAGGCAAAGAGATGGATGGATGTCAGGGCTGGTACTTTCTTCAGGGAGGATGCTGGGCTCAGAGGGGAGTACATCCTTTCTGGCCAATGGAATCAGTATTTCAGTAACAAAATGCAGGGGAAAGAAAATTGAGGATAAAAATAGTAGGGGAAAGGTGAGGTCAAACACCATGGCCATAGGGTCAATAGCAGCCCTTGAAAAAGATGTTCTTCAAGGTTGTGGGATGATCAGTTGTGAATGGCATTGCTATTCTCAGCAATACAATGCTCCAAGTCTACCCTGAAGTACTTTTGATGAACAATATTATCCATACCAAGAGAAAGAACTGATTGTGCCTGAATACAGATTGAAATATACTTAAAAAAAAAGATGTTCTTTGCCATTAATCAGAAATCTTAACTCTGGTATTTTGATTTTAGGAGGCAATGTGGTTCAGTGGCTAGGACAGCTTGGGGCATCACGCCTGGAATCAGCAAAATTCATCTTCATGCGTTCAAATTTGGTCTCGGAAACTTACTAGCTGTATGACTCTGGGCAAGTCACTTGAACCCTATTTGCCTCAGTTTTCTTATCTGTAAAATGAACCGAGAAGGAAATGGCAAACCATTAACTGTGCAGCTTCCCTCTATAAAATAACAGGGGTTGAAGTAGATTTCAGTCTTTAAAACTCTTTTGGGTCTTGTAATTGTAGAGCACTATGATTCCTAGCTAAGTTTATATAAAATGTGCCATTTCCCACTTCCGTGTCTTTGCCTAATCTGTCCCCTATTCCTAGAATGCTCCCCCTTCTTAGCTTGACCCCTCTGTATTCTTAGCTGACTTTCTAAGCTCAATTCAGGGACCTCCTCTTACAGGAGGCCTTTCTGATCCATTTCATTTTTAGTGTCCTCAGCACCCCCCAGTTACATTGCATTAATTTTCTATTTACTAATTTGACCTACGTTGCCCACCACCAGTAGAATATAAACCCCTTGAGGAAAGAGATTGCTCATATCCCCAGGATCAAGTCTTCCTGGCTCCAAGGATGTCCTATATCCATCAGTCAGGCTGCCTCTACCATAGACACAGAAGCTGCTTTGAAAATGCTGGTTGAAGGAATGAATGACTCAAGAACTCTTTTTGGTGGATCATTTCCCCAGTGGCCCAGGGGACAGAGCATCAGCAGAAGTGCCAGGGGTTGGACCTTTGGGAGAAGGGCCTAGCTCCACACTGCTGTCCAAATCTCTCACCTGGCTAGCTGTGAACATGGGATGCTGCTGTGTCTTCCTTCTGTCTGTATCTCTCTGGAGCCAGGAAGTCACACAGACAGAAGCCCCGTGGTCTGACCAGGCCTCTGGCTCTGAATGAGGTCCAAATCTTAAGGGGTTGAGGAGGAGCTGGTGAATAAATCTTAAGCCTTTTCAAGAGCTTTAGGGTTTAGGGGAAGGGGTCAGCATTGTTTTCTTTAGCTGAAGCATCTTCCTATGCTAAGGGGATGAGAGCTAAGTAAGGATGGAGGGAGTATCCCCACAACTGAGCTGTTCTATATAGAGAGGAGTATCCCCACAACTGAGCTGTTATATTCATTATATTTTGTTATATCAAATTTATTGGAAATAATAATACTCAGGTCCCCATTCTTCCAAGAAACCCACCTGGACGATCCCAGCTCACCCTTGGCTCTCCCCCCAAATGGCAAAAAACCAACAGTGTGGATATGGACGATTTGCTGGCCCATTCACATTTGCGCCAAACTGTCTTTTCAACACCCCCACCGGCAGCTTCCGTAGGAGATAATACAATTTACAAAAGCCTGTGGACTTTCATTTGCAGTTTTTATAAACTGAGAATGAAATCCAAGTCTGTACCATGTCATTTCCGAAATTATTCAATCCTTACGTTTCATTCTTTAGTCGTTTTGTACATTGTCTCTCCAACTGGACTGCATATCCCTGGATGGTGCAATGGGTGCTGTGTGGAATTTTAAGTTGACAGAGCCTCCAGAGACCACCATCTAATCCAACTCATTTTGTAATCCACCATTCTGTCTCCTGCCTTTATGCTTCTGCTCCAAGTCACACCCCATGCCTGAAATGCTCTCTCTTCTCTCCCCACCACAGAATTTCCATCTTCCTTTCAAGATTCAATTCAGGGCTGCATCCGATATGAGTTGTTTGTGATCCCTCCAATTCTTATTACCCTGCTTTTGAAAATATTTTGTATATGCTTTGTATTTTTATCTGTGTGTATTTTTTTAAAGCTCACAGTAAATTGGAAATTCCTTGAGGGTATGAACCCCTTCATTTCCCCCTTCTTTCCTGCCCAACATAGGTCTAAGCACATTTGTTGTTCAGGCATTTAGGTTGTGTCTGATTCTTTGTGAGCCATTTGGAGTTTTCTTTGCAAAGATACTGAAGTGCTTTGCCATTTCCTTCTGCAGCTCATTTTGTAAATGAGGAAACTGAGAAAAATATTAAGGGTTAAGTGACTTGTCCAGGTTCACATAGCTAGTATCTGAGGCCGGATGTGAAATCAGATCTTCCTGACTCCAGGTCTGGCACTCTATCTACTCTGGTACCTAGTGGCTCCAAGTATGAGCACAGAGTAGACCCTTAATAAATAGGTGAAAACTAGGTCCAGAGAGTTGAAGTGGCTTGTCTGAAATATTTTCCTCCTCCTCTCTGACTACTGTATCCTATACGGGGCCTTTTTGGATCCTACCAGTTATCAGCTTTTAGCGCTTGAAATGACTTTTAATATACATGTATATGTATTTTGTATATGTATATGTATACCTATGTATATATTCATACATAATGTAATATTGTTATTTGTCCTTCATTCTGAAGACCATGACATCAGGGAGGTGTTGCCATGAAAGCAAGGGAATTGGATTTAAGTGACAGAGAGCTGTGCAAGATCATCAGAATCATATTCTCCTTCAGAACCATCTGGGTCCAGTGGCAAAATATAGATCAGGATGACTGGGGATGCCCTCAGATTCAGTGGGAGACCTTGGCCTTTGTATTTAAAAAATACTATATTTTAAATAGTATTTTCCCTAATTATGTGTCAAAAAATTTAACATTGATTTTTTTTACCAGATTCTGAGTACCAAATGTTTCTCCTTCCCTCTCCTCCCCTCTTCCAAAGATGGTAGATAGTTTGATACAGCTGATACATGTGCTATCATATAAAACATATTTCCATATTAGTCACAGTTGTGAAAGAAGAAATAGATCAAAGGGGGAAAAACACAAGAAAGATTAAAGTAAGTTTTAAAAATATGCTTTGATCTCCATTCTGAGTTCATTGGTTTTTATCAAGTTATAAATAGCATTTTCCTTTGTGAGTCCTTTGTACTTGTCCTTGAATCATTGTGTTGCTGAAAAGAGATGAGTCAATCATAGTTGATGTATACGATGTTTTCTTGGCTCTCCTCATTTCATTTTGCATCAGTTCATAGAATTTTTCCAGGTGTTTCTAAAATCTGCTTGGATCATTTCTTACAGCACAATGGTATTTCATTTTATTCATAAACCCACAGCTTGTTCAGTCATTCCCCAATTGATGGGCATCCTCTTAATTTTAAATATTTTGCCACCAATGAAAAGGGCTGCTATAAATATTTTGTACATATTACAAAAGCCTGTGGACTTTTATTTGTAGTTTTTATAAACTGAGAATGAAAGCCAAGTTTGTACCATGTCATTTCTGATATTATTCAATCCTTACATTTCATTCTTTAGTCATTTTGTACATTGTCTCTCCAACTGAACTGCATACCCCTGTATGGTGCAATGGGTACTGTGTGAAACTAAGTTGGCAGAGCCTCCAGAGGCCACTATCTAATCCTTTTCCCTTTTTTGTGATCTTTTTGGGATACAGACCTAATAGTGCTATTATTGTCTCAAAGGGTACGCACAGTTTAATTGCCTTTTGGGTATAATTCCAAATTATTCTTCAGAAAGGTTGGATCAGTATACAACTCCACCAAGAGTACATTAGTGTCTCAGTTTTCTCTCCCTCCAACATTTATCACTTTCCTTTTTTGTCCTATTGACCAATATGATAGTTATATCTTAGAGTTGTTTTGATATACATTTCTCTAATCAAAAGATATTTAGAGCACTTATTCACATGCCTATAGATAGCTTTGATTTCTTCATCTGAAAACTGTCTGTTGATATTCTTTGACCATTTATCAGTTGGGGAATGGTATATATTCTTGTATATTTGACTTTGTTCTCTATATATGTGAGAAATGAAGTTTTTATCAGAGATAGTTGCTGTAAAGATTATTTCCCAGCTTTCTGCTTTCCTTCTAATCTTGGTACATTTTTTTGGTTACATTGGCCTTTTGAAGTTAAGGTCTTTTTTGTATAAACACACATGTATATATGTATTTTTGTAGTATATTTTTATGTATATACATAAAATATATATATTATATATATATATATATATATGTATTTTTTTCTTCCTTGTATAGGGCTGCTAGATGGCACAGTGAATAGAGCTCTCTAGCTTGGAGTCAGGTAGATTTAAGTTCACATCTCTTCTCATATACTTCCTGGACTGATCCAAGGACAAATCAATTTACCCTGTTTTCCTCAGTTTCCTCATCTGTAAAAATGAGTTGGAGAAGGAAATGGCAAACTACTTCAGTAATTTGCCAAGAAAACTCGAAATGACTGGTAAAGAGTCAGGCAGGACTAAAACAACTGAAAAAAACAATAAAACGGAGTCCCAGAGAGCTTAAGTGACTTACAGCAGCTCACACAGGTTCAAATGAGATAACATTTGTAAAGCATTTAGCATAGTGCCTGGCACATAGTAGGTAGTTAATAAATGCTTGCTCCCTTTTCCTCCTCCCCTTAAAATATTCATTTCTATCTTTATATTCTTGTGACCCAGTCGGTGCTGAGTATAGAGCTAAGTAATGTAAAATGCAACTGTGCCCAATAGATGTTGGTTGATTGATGAATTGGGCTGACCCTAGAGTAGCCACATAATCTTCTTTAAAAATAAAAACATGTCCTGTCATAATGCTTGAAGTTTCACCATTAGTATCTAACAGGCCATTCTCTATAGATCAGGGAGGAGGGGAGGGTATACTGAATACATCTTCTGCTTACTTAATTTGGTTGAAAGCTGATCTTAAATATGGAAGCACCATAGTGTGGTGAAAAGTATGTTGAATATGAAGTCGGGGGGGGGGTGTGAGTTTAAATCCTAGTTCTGTTTTTAATAGCTCGAGGATATAGATTTTTAAACTTAGGGCCTATGAATTCATTTGTTTATTTTTGTCCAGGCAATTGGGGTTAAGTGACTTGCCCAGGGTCACACAGCTGGGAAGTATTAAGTGTCTAAGGCCAGATTTGAACTCAGGTGCTCCTGACTCCAGAGCTGGTGCTCCATCTACTGTGCCATCTAGCTCCTCCACCACCCCCATGAATTAAAAATACTTCAATAATTGGTTTTTAATATGATGGGTTCCCTTTTTGACCCTATGTATTCTATTTTATGCATTTAAAACATGATTATGAGAGAGGGCTCATTTCTAGGCTTTACCAGTCTGTCCTGGGGTCCAATGACACAAAAAAGGTCAAGAATATCTAGGTTAGAAAAAAACTTGGAGATTATCTAGCCCTCCCTCAGCACATTATAGATGAGGAAATGGAGACTCAGAGAGATTGAGGACCTTGTACAGGCTCATAGTAAGTAGCAGTAAGTACTCCCCTAGTAAACTGCAGTACTCCCCAGTGAGTAGCAGTAAATATTACCCTAGTAAATAACAGAAAATATTCCCCTAGCAAATAGCAGTAAATATTCCATTAGTAGGAAATAGCAATAAATACTTCCCTTGCAAGTATCAGCAAATATTCCATCAGTAAGTAATATGGAGTATTTACTATTACTTACTGATGGAATATTTGCTAGTAAGTAGTGGTAAGTATTCCATTAGTAGGTCCTCTAATTCTGTAGTCAATGCTTCTCTTGGAACCAAGGTGACATCCTTAAGAGCTATATGATCTGGTCATTATGAATATATGTGCACATATGTGAGAAAAGAGAGAGGGAGAAAGACAGGGAGAAGAGTTAGAGAGGAGGGTAGGGGAAGAAAGAAAGGAAAGAAAAATAAAGTGAGAGGAGTGATGAAGAGACACCCAGAGACAGAGAAACAGAAACACACAGAGAGAAATGGAGAGAGAAACAGAGAAAGAGAGACAGAGAGAGAAATAAAGAGAGAGAGACAGACACAGACAGACAGAGACAGAGAGAAAAAGAGAGAGATGTATCTAGTAGAAAAGATAGAGAACAAAAATAGGAAGAGGAAGAAGGAGGCAAAAGGGAAGAAAAAAAGGGGGGAGAGGAAGAAGATAGAGGAAGCCTTTGAGAGAGAAGAAGAGTAAAAAAGGGAAGGAGAAGAGAAAGATAAGAAGAGGTGAAGAGAGAGAGGGGGAGGAGAAGGAAACAAGAGGCAGGTCATGTCAGAACTAAAAATACCCTGACCTCTCAACCTTGGCCTCTTGGAACTGAGAGACAGCTGCCTTGGCCCTTCACCCAAGTGTCCCTTGTTTTTCTTCTGAATCTAGTAGTAAGGGCTGGGAATAGATGTTGGGCTCTGAAGCTCATTTGTCATGCTCTTACAGTTGGGGGAGATAGCTTTCCTTCTGATGTCAATTTATTTTGTAACAATCAGTTATCTAGAACTGGGGGAGACTTTAGTAGCCATATATTCCTTTATTTTAAAAATGAGGAACTGAGGCCTTGAAAGGTCAAGTGACTTGAGATTGTAGATAAAGTGGGATTCAAGTGGTCTATGACCCCAAATTCAGCATTCTTTCTTTCTACTGGCTTTTCCTCTATAAAACATATATCTCTTTCATATCTGATATTCTATAAGTCTCTAAGTCACTCCCCAACCCAGGTCTCAGTTTCCTCACCTGCAAAGTGAAAGGATTGAGCTGATGGTTTCTGAATTGTCTCCATCTTCAGATTCTCTGCTCCCCCTTACTTATTCCTAGTTTGGGGTCAGAAAGACTCTGTCTTTCAATGTGTTACCCACTCTCTTGGTTCTGGAATCCCTTGATAAGTGGGGCATCAATCCTTAATGAGAATCCCAATCTATTAATAGCTCTTTCCAGTCTGCTTGTGGACAGCAGAGGGTCTCTTTAGGGCAAATTAGAGTGAGTAAATACAGCCCAAAGTCTTGCTTTAATCAAACACGCGGCTCCCTTTTATCTGGAGAGAAAAAGAGAGGTGTCAGAGAGGCACTGTGGCTGTGGCTTTAGTCACTCAGGCAGCAGGATTCAAGTTCAAAGTTGCTGTGTCTGAATAAAGGGTGGGTGAGTAGAGAGAGAGGAGAGTAGGAAAGGGATGTTGTTTTGCAAATCTAATTGGTCCCTTGATGGTAGGAGGTTGGGTTATTTTTGTAAGACCAGCAGACAGCTCTAAGGGGAGAAAGAGCTTCTGGCAATGTCTGCCGGGGTGCCCTACTTACCGTGGGTACCAGGGAGCCACTCCAACAGGGACTAAAAGGGTGGGGTGATGAACATGACTCAAGCATTAACCTCCAGCCTCTTCAGAACCACTAGCTCTGGACAGCTCCTGCCTATGGATTGAAGAATAGCCTGTTATTTTTGATGTGCTTCACTCTGGGTAAGACCCCAAGCCTCTCTAGATCTCAGTTTCATCCTCTGTAAAGACCAGGGGGTGGACTACTGGATCCTTAAAGTGCCTTCCTGCACTAAGCCCTTGGATTCCATGACTTCTAGCTCAAGGTCTCCAGAAAAAGAAGGAAAGAGTTTTACTGAGAGGTTGGTCCATGAGAAAATGGTCACAAGATAAAAATGAGGATTAACATTGACTCTAAGGTGTTTTAAAGTATGTCTGTGGCTTGAGCCTGAGTACTGACCCTTCCTAAACCCGAATGAAAGAACTTTTCAACATCTCCTCGCTCTAGGGCATTCTTGGTTTGGGGAGGTAAAAGCTGGCTGAAAGCCAGAGAATCATGGACTATCTCCACCAAGGTGTCTGATGGGAGAACCAATTCCTGAGTTGGAGGGAAAATGTGAATAAGATTAAAGGGACTTTGGCAAGTCAATCAGTCAGTCAATGAACATTTATTAAGTACTTGCTATATGTCAAGTGCTATGCTAAGAGCTAAGGATGCAAAAAAAAAAAAAGGCAAAAAACCCTGATCCATACTTTAAAAAGTTCATATTCTAATGAGAGAGACAAAGAGCAAATAACTAGGTATAATACATACACATGTAGACACACACATACTGCATATATATTTCTATCTATCATGTAGCTAGTTGTTTATTGCATCTATACCTGCATATGTACACATAATGTCCACATGTACATGTGTGATTTAAAAATACAGGTATTGTGCATGTGTATACATGCAATGTGTAGAGCAAACATGCTATATATTGCATGTACATGCATGGATGGATGTACCTATGCATATAAGTATATTGAATATTGTATGCTTGAGCACGCATGTGCATATGTGTGTATTTTATGTGATATGTATGTACCTATACATATATGCATTGTGTAGGTGTATACACACATCTGTAAATCAAAGATAATTTCTGAAAACAGGACATTTGAGGGTGGTGAAGAAGGAATGTGCTCCCTGGTACCAGCCTTTCCTGCTATCTTCCTTACTTCTCTTACAATTGTTTGACATCTTCCACTCAACTCCATGTTTGGAAGAGAGATGACTAATCTCAAGGGTGATTAGTCCACTCTTAATCTAACCCAAAATCTTCTTTAAAATATTTTAAAGAAATAGTCATCCAGTGTTTTCTTCAGGATTTCTAGTGGAGGACATCTTACCACCTATCAACATTGCCCATCTCACCAACGAATAACTCTAATTATTTTTAAGGGGTGTGTTTGTGTGTGAGTATATATTATATTGAGCTGAAAAAGGCATCTCTGCAGCTTTCATTCATTGCTCTCACTTTTGTCCTCTAATCCAATGAGGAAAAGACCTGGGAGGGATCTTAGAACAGAGAGTATCAGAGCTTGGGCCAACTTTAGACATCATCTAGCCCGTTCAATCATATTACAGTTAGGGCAACTGAACCAGCAAAGAACAGGTCCCACAGAAAGTCAGTGAGAATTCCAGAAACTATTCCTTCTAACTTTTAGTCCTAATATTTCTATGATTTTTTGAGCTCACATATGGTCTCCATTTACATTAACTGGAAAAACATTGCTTGGCTGGAAATCCTGTTGATGATCTTGCCATTGAATGCTTCTGTCTAATACAGAGGTTCTTCATTTGTTTTGTGTGAAGGACCCCTTTGATAGTAGTGAAGCTGACAAACTCCTTCTCAGAATAATACTTTTAAATGTTTAAGATAAAATATATAGGATGCAAAAGGAAACTAATTGTAGTTAAATATAGTTATCAGTTTTTTTAAAAAAATAATGGACTCGGGGCAAGTAGGGGTGCAGTGGATAAAGCACTGGAGGTGAATTAAAAATTTGTCCCCACATGCTTACTAGACTCTGGGCAAGTCATTTAACCCTCTTTTCTTCCAAAAATAAATTAACCAATTCTAGGTTATAAACCTTTCACCTCACAGTGGTGCATGAAACCTGGGGAAATTGTTTAGAAATTTATTATATTGGGAGAGGGGATGAATCAGGAACCCAAGAGCCTATTTGAATGGGTGTAGAAACTTGCAGAAGGTATAGTTAGGTATGTCAGAGAACACCATCTTGGATTACCACCATCAGGTGGAAGTAACAGCAGGAAGACCTAGACAAATCCAGCCTCAGATACCTATAACTGTGTGACTCTGGGAATAGTCCCTTAGTGGCTTTCAGTCCTAATTACCCAATCTATAAAGTAGAACAATAGCACCTACTCAAGATTCTGAGGGTCACCCATATGGCACTTTGTGAACCTCACAATGCTACCTGGATATAAGTTACTTGTGACTATTATTATTGTTCTTATCTGCCCCAGATCCTGGCTGGCCTGCATGTGATCCACCAGATCCTCTGAATCCCCTGCCTGCCAGCATCTCCCACCAGATCCTTGCTGATATTAGCAGCCAACAGCTTTGATGTGTGAATGAGGAGCTGGGAGAACAGAACTCTTAGTCATCATTCTCTTGTTCTGGGTCTCAATTCTGGCTCTCGTCAGGGAATTAGACTGAGTCTTTGCAAACAGTTACTCAGACTGTTCCCTTAGGAGGTCTGAGTCACTTCTTAAATCTTCAGGCTGAAAAAAGTATGTGTCTCTGTGGAGAAGGGCAAAATTTCTTAGAGAATTCAACCTCTGTTCTGGCCACATCCTGGTAATCTATACAGATTCAGAGTGGCGTGAACTGATGCTGATTTGGACAATCCACTGAGCCCTTTACCTGATAAGCAACCAAGATGCTCCACACTCTCCATTCTGTGTCAGGGAGAAATTAAAAATAAGTATTCTTCATCTGGAGAGACAAAAAAGGTCCTTGGCTGGTGTTCAGAGCTGGATTCTCCCCTTTTCCTGATGTTAACTGGCTAGATGACATTAGGAAAGTCATTGTCTCTCTCTGGACCTTAGTTTCCCTTCTAAGATGGAAATCATAAGGTCATAGGATCTTACCTCCATGCCCAGTGTACAGGGGAGTAGTGTGTAGCAAATCTGGAAAAGTGGGCTGAGTATCCCTAAAGGCCTTTCCAGTTCTAACATTCTATGACCCCAAGATACTCCTGCTTGGGATGTCCTTCCTCCCTCCCAGCTCTGTTCCTTGGCCTCCTTCAAAACTCAGTGGATATAGAACTTCCTGCACAAGTCCTGACCTGATCTCCTAAATACTGTGCTCTCCCTACTAACATTTTCTTATATTTAATTTGCATAGTTTTTGTTTAATCATGCTGATAGCATAATAGCTAGTGCTGGTACATAATGTAATAATAGCTAACCTTGTCTGCCAGAAAAAAATATTCCTTCATATTTATTTTGTACTTTTTAAATATAATGATAATCATAATAGCTTAGTGCTTTACATTTTGCTAAGTGCTTTACAAATACTATTTCATTTGATCCTCACAATAACTTTGAGAGTTTGTTTTTCTGTGTTCCCCATTTCCCCCCATTTTACAGATGAGGAACCTGAAGCAGGAAGAGGTTAAGTGATTTGTTCAAGGTCACACAGCTAAAGAGGGTCTGAACACAGATCTGAATTCAGGCACTCTTGATTCCAAATTCAGTTCTCAGTTCTCTGTTACGTGTGGACATGTTGTCTCTCTTGTTTGAATATAAGCTCTTTGAGAAAAGATACTGTTTCATCTATGTCTTTGAATCCCAGTACCTGGTACATTGTTGTTGCTATCCAATCATTTCATTTGTATCCAACTCTCCATGACTCCATTAGGGGTTTTCTTGGCAGAAATGCTGGTATGCCATTTCTTTCTCGGCTCATTTTATAGAAGAGGAAACTGAGGCAAGCAGAGTTATGTGACTTGCCCAGGGTCACACAAGTGTTTGAGGCTGGATTTGAACTCAGGTCCTCTTGACTCCAGGGAGAGTCTGCACCATCTAGCTAGTGGATTCCCATTATATATTTGTCGGTTGTCAAGGCAGCTAGATGGTGCAGAAGAGAGAGCTCTGAACCCATCAGGAGAACCTGAATTCAAATCCTGTCTCAAATACTTCCTGAGCTGTGTGATCCTGGGCAAGATGCTTAAATTCTGTCTGCTCAGTTTCCTCATCTATAAAACCAGGATAATAGTACCTAGCTCACAGGTTGTTGTAAGGATGAAATGACAAAATAAATGTAATTTGCAAATCTTCTGAGTTTTATAAAAATTAGCTATTGGTTAATTCTATCCCAACCCCCTCATTTTGCAAATGACACAGCTGGTTTCCTGATAGGTGGGGTGTGATGGAATGGGCCCCCCAGTTTGAAGCCCACCTCAGTGGCACACTGTTTGCAAATCATTCATCAAATGTTCCTGGACCTCAGTTTCCTCATTTGTAAATCAGATTGGACTAGCACTAATGGCTCTTTAAGATTTCTTCTCACTTTCAATCCTATTTTCCTCTGACAGTGATCCAATTGGAAAATGATGAGCTCCACCTTGTCTGCTTCCCCGAGCTCTTAATGTAAGGATAGAATAAAATAATGAACCCATAAGCCTTTAGTAAAGTGTAAAGTGAGCTTGGGGCACATGGGAGGTGTGAATACTGTTAGCATGTTTCAGTGCTAATAGAGTGAGTTGGTGGGGAAATAGCTTCTGTCTTTATCTTTGCAGTAATGATCATTTTGGCTCTCGAGGGCCCCTGGGTTATCTCATTTGTGCTTTCTTAAATACTTCATGAGACTTCAAGTGTTTAACAGTTTTCTTGGCCCCCAGCAGAAGAGCCCTCCCCCTACACACACACACACACACACACACACACACACACACAAACAGGAGATTTTACCACATCCTTTGCTGGACCCACTTAGCTCTTGGTTAGCTAATGAGGAAATGTCCTTCCCACATGAAATGCCTTGTGAGGGGTTTTTGCAAGGCTTTGTCTGATCCCTCATTAGCTAAAACCTCTTCAAATAAAGACCAATGTGGGCAGATTGGCCCAGTAAGGCACCTCTTGGGATGCTTCTTGGCTTTTGTGAAAAACATAAAAGAAAACCTTGTTAATTAAGGAAAACTTTGCACAATTCAGAGTATCTAAGATTGGGAGATTCTCAACATCTCCAGGATTTCTGGCTCGCTGCTCTCTTCTCACCTGGTCTATCCTTTCCACTCCAAACTTAGGAGTTCCTGACGTCTCACTAAATGACATGGGACCTATTTTTCCCCATTCATCTACCTACCTGCCTTTCTGTGACTGCTTGTCTGGGGCATGTCTCTACTGGGAGCTTGCTGAAGCTGTCTGCTTGCCAGTTGTCCTGGTGACCAGAAAGGAAACACTGGATCCAAAGGGCACCAGAGATTTCAGGGCTTGTGACTTTGAAAAAAAAGATTAAAGAGCTTTGCTTGACAAGCAGTCAATTAAAAAAGGTGAGACACATGAAAAGTAGGGATAGCATCCTCTAGTGAAAAGGGCCTAAAGTCAACAAGACCTGGGACTGGATTCTAGCTCTCTAGCTTACTACCTGTCTGACTTTGACAAGTCATTTAATTCTCTCTGCCCCCAAATTCTTCCCTCTGAAAACGAGAGGACTGGACTGTATAACCTGCATATGCTCTTTGTGATCATATGATCCTGTGAGAGCCAGGGAGGGAGAATCGCTATTCATGGCAGAGAAGGAGGAACCAAACTGTAAATGGTAAGAGTGTCCTATCTGTTAGAAATCAACCTTGGGATACAGTCATTTTGAAATTAGATTGCTTTTGAGGCCTTTTGTAGTTCTAAATCTCTGATCCTCCTCTCAAAAGAAATGGATATGTTAAAAAAAATTGGTTTTTTAAACATGTAATTGATGTAAGTACCCGAGCAGGTACACACGTATATACATATATATATATATATATATATATATATATATATATATATATATATATATATATATATATATATATATATATATGTATACACACACACACATATATATGTGTGTGTGTGTGTGTGTGTGTGTGTGTATCTAGGAAAACAAATGGGTGTGTTTAAATTGTTTTACATGTAATTGGTGTATTTATATGTACATATATCCATGTGCATAATGGAAAGCAAAATAAACAGGTGAAATATAGTCCTTGCCCTTCAGGAGTCTATATTTGATTGATTAAAATTGTTTTACATAGAATTGGTGTATTTATATGTGCATATATCCATGTAGAAAGCAAAATAAACAGGTGAAATATAGTCCTTGCCCTTCAGGAGTCTATATTTGATTGATTAAAATTGTTTTACATAGAATTGGTGTATTTATATGTGCATATATCCATGTAGAAAGCAAAATAAACAGGTGAAATATAGTCCTTGCCCTTCAGGAGTCTATATTTGATTGAAGAAAACTAATATAGAAAAGGAAGCTGAGAAGAATTTGGGAGGAAATGAAAGTGCCCACTCAGGAGCACAGAGAGGATCCCCAGAAAGTCAGACACACAGCCAAGGGACAAGGAAGATTGGCGGCCTGAGCCCTTTTTCCAAATCCCAGGAGGATGTCACCAATGGGAGGAGGGACTCCAGGGGGCTGGCAGAGGTGATGGATGTTCTAGGGTCACGAGGCTGCAGGTGCTCAGGGAGATTCCAGGAAGAGACTGCAGCAGAGGCATAGTATTGAAGTCTAGAAAATCAGAAAACCAGCTGGGTGATCCATCCCCCAAGCTATAATTTAAAATCTCTGTTCTACAAGCTGGGTTATCAAAGGAACCCTTGGCGGTTTTATCTCTAGAAGAGTAATAGTAATAACAACAATCACTGAGGATCATATAGAACTTTGAAGATTAAGCAAAGCACTTTCCATTGCCACTTCATTTAAGTCCCCCAACAACTCTATGAGGTAGCTGCTATTATAATCACTGTTTTATCGATGGGGAAATGAAACCAGGTCTTCAGCTAGGTTGAATAGATCTAAATGTCTGAGGTGGGATTGGAGCACTATCTGTGGCACCTCCAGCTGCAGATGCATGATGAACTGAATTGACATTCTGCTATCTATGCCCGTTTACTGTGCCCTGGAAAATGTGGAAAAATTCAGTTCAATCCAGGGCTTATTGTATTGTAAGAAGGAAGTAGAGAGGGTTTAAGTTTTTTCAAATCCAGATTTCTTCCCCATTTTGGATCCCAAAAAAGGATCATAAGCCCAATGTACTTATTTATTGAACTAAATAATTCAGAGAAGTATCTAGTGGCAAGTGGCCTGAAATCCTACCACTTTTTTTTCCCCTGAGGCTAGGGTTAAGTGACTTGTCCAGGGTCACACAGCTAGGAAGTGTTAAGTGGCTGAGACCAAACTTGAACTCGGGTCCTCCTGAATTCAGGGCTGGTGCTCTATCCACTGCACCACCTAGCTGCCCCCAAATCCTACCACTTTGGTAGAGTGTGGGTGATATAGTGCACTCCTCTACATCATTTGAACTATTCCTCAGTGTGTGGCTCCTCAAGCGTGCCTCAGTTGCTATTTCTTACCCCCCATTTCAGGTTGCATCTTTGGCTAGCTGAACTGGTCCCCAGGTCATTTCCTCTGGAAACTGTGAACCCTGGGTAGCACATCCCAGGATATACTAGTGGAGATGGGATGGAGAATAGGATACAATTCCCTGAATGAGGCTAATTGTGAGGGATCACTACTGAGAAATTGGTGACTGTGTTGGTCCCTCCATATCTGGTACCCAGCATTGATGCTCTGTAGGCAAATAGAGGGTTCTAAGGGTTTCAGAATCAGGCCCCGGGCTTGAAAGAAAGGAATGAGGAAGTACTTTGAATCTCTGTTCATTTAAATAATCCTGGATAGGGAAATGGTCTCCTCATTTAAATTAGGCCTTCAAATAAGTAATAACAGTCAGTCAACAACTATTTATAAAGTACCTATCATGTGCCAGGCACTATGCAAAGCTGAAGATACAAAGAAAAGCAAAAAATAGCCCTTGCCTTCAAGAGCCCATATTCTATCTAGAGAGAAACAGATAATTGAATAAAAATATACAAAGTTTGTTTTTTGTTTTGTTTTGTTTTTTTTTGAGTGAGGGAACTGTTCTGAGAGGTGATACTTGAGGGGAGCTACAGATATAATGTCTTTAAAGTTGATTGATGCCTTTTTAAAAATTATCTTTATTTTTTATTTTATCTCTTCTCCTTGTTCACCCAGAGAACCATATAGTAAAAAATAATTAAGGGGGTAGGGGAGGAAAACAATTTTTCAAAATTAACCAAGGCCTCATCCAAGGCTGACATTATATTTATGTTCCAAGAACCTCACCTCTCCAAAAAAAAAAAAAAAAAAAAAAAAGAAAAAGGTGATTTTCCTTCTCATCTATCTCTTTTTTAGAGAGCTTGATCATTATAACCTCACAGGATTAGGTACTTTTGTTTATATTATGGTAGACACTGAATATCATTTCCCTGGTTCTATTTCCTTCCTTTTGCATCAGTTCAGTTATATCTTCCCATTCTTCTCCATAATCTTCATATTCCTCAGCACAGTAATGTTCCTCAGTGTTAATGGGCTCATTTAGCCATTTTCCCTTCTACTTCCCATCCCCCCTCTTATCTAACCAGCTCCCCTGTGTCTCTGTAAGCTCAGCAGAGGTCAATCCAATTCCACTGCCTTGGATTGGACGTGCGCATTGTTACTTAGTTGACAAAAAGAAATTCATTTCTGAACAAAGAGGTTTTTACTTTTTCCAAAAAAAAAAATGTTTCTCAAGATTGGATTTTTGAAGCCTGAGGGGCTGAGTAATTTCTGGGATCTTAACAAAGAGAGAAAGAGATGGCTCATTTCTCTGGGCTTTAGCGGCTGAAGAGTATAAGGTGACAGACAGGCTGAACTCTGTCTCCAGGGCCCTTTTTGGTGTCCTTCCTTCCCGATCCTGCACCCATCAGCCCCCGGGAGCTCCCCCACCTCTGCCCTCCTTATCCATTCTTCTCTTCCCCAGCAGTTTCAGAGGCTGCCAGGAGAAACAGATGATTCAGGCCTGAACTTTTTAAAAATAGTGTTGTTATCTGGTAAACCATGAGGGAAAAAAAATCCTTTTAAAATTTTTTTCATTCCTACAAAAGCATGAGTTCTGAGTGAGTCTCAACATCTTTGTCATCCTTTTGGAAATGTTAAGTGAAGATTTTATGTCTGACCGGGGGGCCATCAGATGACGGGGCTGCTAAAAGAAAGCATCCCATTCAGATTTGCATTCAGGGCTCGGTGGGCTGCCCAAGGCTCAGTGTGTTGTCACTTGAGGCTGGGTGCAGGGTGGTCTGATTGGAGCCTCAGCCTGAACATGATTTTCAAAGAGCTCGCACTTCCTTGGCAGAAGACACAAGAGGGGACGTTGTCCCCCCTTTCATCCAAGCTATCCCTGAGAAAGAGATATTTTATTCTAAGCTTATGATTCAGTGAATAAAACATTGGGTTTGGAATCAGAGTCATATTCATGAGCTCTAATCCAACCTCAGACACTTAGGAGCTATATGACCCTGTGCAAGTCATTTCACTCTGTTTGCCTCAGTTTCCTCACCTGTAAAATGAACTGGACAAGGAAATGTCAAATTTCTCCCATATTTTTTGTCAAGAAAACCCCACAGGGGTCACAAAGAATCAGACAAGGTAGAACAACGTCAATGATGACAGAATTATATAGAGAAATTATATGAGAAAGAGATATTTTATTCTAAGCTTATGATTCAGTGAATAAAACATTGGGCTTGGAATCAGAGTCATATTCATGAGCTCTAATCCAACCTCAGACACTTAGGAGCTATATGACCCTGGGCAAGTCATTTCACTCTGTTTGCCTCAGTTTCCTCACCTGTAAAATGAACTGGACAAGGAAATGTCAAATTTCTCCCATATTTTTTTGTCAAGAAAACCCCACAGAGGTCACAAAGAATCAGACAAGGTAGAACAACGGCAATGATGACAGAATTATAGATACAGAACTGGCAGGATCTTAGAATCCAACTCAATTATATGGGTGAGAAAATCTGCATTTTGACCCCTTGATGCCTAGCTGGGGATGGTATTCTCAACTCCCATCCCCTATCCTCAAGGAACTCACAGTGATAAACATTTATTAATAATTAATTAAAATAATAATGCAAAGAACCATGATACACAGTCAATCAATGTTAATTAAGTAGCTCTTATCTGTCAGATACTGCACTAGGAGACATAAATTCGAAGACAGAAATAATCTATGATATCCAGGATCCCATATTTCAAGGGAAGGCAAAGTGTTAGAAGAAAATTGACAAGTGAGAGATCATTTACAGTCAGAGGAATATCAGGGGAGGCTTCATGGAGAAGGTGGTACCTGAGTTAGGTGTGATGGGAGCAGGTACAAAAGATTTCTTTCAAAAATGGGAAAAAGACATGAATGACCAAAGGCATACTCATATGGTTTAAAAGTGTTTTAAAGTACCTACTATGTGCAGGGAAGTTAGATGGTGCTGGATTCAGTAGGACTTGAGACACTTGATATTTACTAGATATGTGACCTTGGTTAAATGACCTCAATTGCCTAAAATCTACCCCCCCCAAAAAATGCCTACTATGTGCTAAGCATTGTTTGAAACTCTGAGGATATAAAAAGAGGTAAGAGACAATCCCTGCCCTTAGGAAGGTCACAGGCTAATGGGAGGAGAAAAAAAAAAAGCTATGTACAAACAAGTGATCTACAAGATGAAGTGGAGATAATTTCAGAGAGAAGACTTTAGAATTAAGGAGGAATCAGGACATGTTTCCTGTAGGAGGTAAAGTTTTAGCTAAGTTTTGGAGGAAGTAGGGGCAATATTTCAAGTATTGGTGACTGCTGGAGAAAACGTCCAGAGCCAAGAGATGGAGGGTCTTGGTGGATGAATATCCCAGGAGACCATTGGCTTGAAGAGTATGTGTCAGGAGGCAGGCGGAAGAAGTCAGCAGATGTTGGAAGAACTGATTAAGAAGGACTTTTAATGGCAAACAGAAGATAATATATTTGGTTCTGGAGGTGATATGGAGCCACTGAAGTTTATTGAGTTGAGAAGGTGATATAGTCAGATATGAACTTCAGAAAAATTACATTAGTGACCGAATGGAGGATGGACTGGAATGGGAGAGACTTGAGGCCGAGAGACCCCCAATAGCTGTGGCATTGGTCCAGGAGTGAGGTGGTAAGCATCTACACCAGGGTGGAGCAGAGAAGAGAAGAGAAGGGGGTGTATTTGGAAGATACTAGGAAGATAAGATTAACCGAACTTAGTCACAGACTGGGAATTGTGGGTGAGAGAGAGTGAGAAGTCTAGGATGTTTCCCAGGTTTCAAATCAATTTGAGATGTCCAGTAGGCAGTTGGAGATCACCACCAGAAGGTGGCCAACTTAATCATTTTGGTTCTTTTGGGGGTCCCAGAAATAGTTTAGAATTTGGAGTTAGAGGCCTTGGATGCTAATTCTGACTTGGCTATTTAGGAACTATGTGATCTTGGGAAATCTGGGCCTTAGCATAATTAATTACTAAATAATTTACTAATTAATTAGTTTTACCTAGGTGGATATGTAAAATTAAGGTATTGGAAGAACAAGTCTCTCACGTCCCTGTGGGAAGAATTCTATGGCGGGGGAGAGTTTGAGAGAGCTGGATGTGATAGAGAACAGGTGCATCTGGGAGTTCCTGGAATAATCACATAAAATCATTAAAAAGTCATTCCACCTGGTATTAACAAGCATCCCCCAGAGATGGGGGAGAGAGGAACAAGATCCCAGCATGTAACACATTTTCCAAAGTCTTTCAAGCTGCTGATTTATTCCCAGCTCCTTTTTTTGTTTGGCATTAATGTCATCATTTTCATTGATCACTATGATTAGTGGCTAAGTGCAATTGGCTTCCCTTTGCCCAGAAGGTTTCCTTCCCATTCTTTCTTTCCCAGTCACCTCCTGCAAACCCCAGCTTGGATGGCAGATAGCACCGCTGGCTCCGGGATTCAAGTTTTATATATTCTGCCAAATCACTGACAGCTATTTAACCAAGTCTTTGCAGAATGCCTAGGATGAGCATGAGCTCCTGCCAAGCTACCCAGGATGAGGAACAGAAGAGGAGGCAGACCTGGCTCTCATCATTGAGGGAGCTCTTAGTCTAGATTATGAGAGTGCAGGAGATGGAATCACACCAAGAAAATATTATCCTAGGACTGAAGAAGTGGTGCAGTTGATAGAAGAAACAGAGAAAGAAGAGATTGGTAATAAGCTAGAGCAGTCTATGAAGGCTTCCGAGATGAGGCACTTGGGAGATAGATGGCCATGGTGGGGGAAGTTTAATGAGCTCAACTTCAAGCTATACTTCCCCTTCCTTTTCTTTCTCTTCTGTCCCCTTCTCTTCCCTCTCCTTTTCCTTCCTTTTCCCTCCTCCTTCTCCTTGTTCTCGCTCTTGTTTTTGTTCTTTTTTGGTTGTTCTTCTTGTTCTTATCATTTTCCTCCTCCTCTTTCTTTTCCTCCATCTTCTCCTTTCTCTTTCTTTCTTTCTCTTTCTTTCTTTCTTTCTTTCTTTCTTTCTTCTCTTTTCTCTCTCTCTCTTTCTTTTCTTCCTTCCTTCCTTCCTTCCTTCCTTCCTTCCTTCCTTCCTTCCTTCCTTCCTTCCTTCTTCCTTCCTTCCTTCTTCCTTCTTCCTTCCTTCCTTCTTCCTTCCTTTCTTTCTTTTTTCTTTCTCTTTTTCTCTCTTTTCTCTCTTTCTCCTCTATCTCTCTTTCTCGTCTTTTCCTCTTTCTCTCTTTCTCTCTTTCTTTCTTTCTTTCTTTTTCTTTCTTTCTTTCTTTCTTTCTTTCTTTCTTTCTTTCTTCTTCCTTCCTTCCTTCCTTCCTTCTTCCTTCCTTCCTTCCTTCCTTCCTTCCTTCCTTCCTTCCTCTTCCTTCCTTCCTTCCTTCCTTCCTTCCTTTCCTTCCTTTCTTCTTTCTTTCTTCTTTCTTCTTTCTTTCTTTCTTTCTTTCTTTCTTTCTTTCTTTCTTTCTTTCTTTCTTTCTTCTTTCTTTCTTTCTTCTTTCTCTTTCTTTCTTTCTTTCTTTCTTTCTTCTTTCTTTCTTACTTTCTTTCTTTCTTTCTTTCTTTCTCTCTCTTCCTCTTTCTTTTTTTCTCTCTTCCTCTTTTCTCTTTCTTTTTCTCTTTCTCTCTCTTCCTCTTTTTCTCTTTCTTTCTCTTTCTCTTTCTTTCTCTCTTCCTCTTCCTTTCTCTTTCTCTTTCTTTCTCTCTCTCTTTCTCTCTTTCTTTCTCTTCTTCCTCTCTGTATTCTTCTTCTCTCCCCTTCTCTCATTGCATTTCTTTCTATCCTATCCTATTGTATCCTTTCCCATCCCATCCAATTCCATTGGGAATACAAAATGATTCAAAAAAATAAAAAACGTGCCTGGCTTTACTTTCCTGAGATAATATCTTTATCGATGCCCTCTGTCTTTAAATTTAATCCTTTCATCTTCAGATGAATCTGAGCTTGCTTTAGGGTGGGTGGAGGCAGGGAGTGCTGAACTGGGTCCCTTCCACACCTTCCTTGGAGACATGAAGGATATAGTTTTACTTCACACAAAAGAAAACCCTGCTTCAATGAAGGAGCTGGCAGAAGGAGATCTCATTTTTAACCCTTGAGAAACCATGGAAAGCAGCCATGGTCATGGAAAGGTATGTGGATTTCAATTCAGAAGTCCAGGCTCAAACCTCTTATGTCCAGAGTGGCCTTAGGAAGGCCTTTCCCCTTTCTGGCCTGCACTTTCCTCATTTGTAAATAGAAGAGAATGAGATGTGTTCACTTTGGAGGGCCTTCCTAGCTCAAAATTAATGTGATTTCTTGTCAGTCACAAAACAGTTGGCTTTTATTATTTGTCTCTTTATCCTTTCAAGTATTTTCACTTGAAGAGCTGTTTTCATTATTAGGATCATTCAGCGGGAGGCAGCAGCCAAGGCTGATTCAAGAGTTCTTGGTTGGAGAAGGTGGGGTAGTTCTACTGTTTAATGCTTATTGAGTCCACATGCCACGAACCAGCCCTGGATCTGTAGCCATGGTTAGCTGGACTTTGAGGACGCTCCGGAGGCAAACCCGGTGGTTTCCAGGAAGATGCTGAATGGCAGGCCTGTGCCCTCCCTCTTTAGTGGAGTCAGTTTGCCGGCATTCAGCCTCCTCACAACCCCAGGTACGCCCCACTCAGAACCATTTCATCCATGCAGAGAGCTCCAGCTCCTCTGTACAGCTGTCCCCGGAGTAGTTCCCACAGAGAGACACAGCCAGCCCTCTCTGAGGGCATTCAGAGGGATCCTTTAATCCCTGTGTGACTTTGCCCACTGCCTTCCTTTTAGGACCATAGCCTTTCCTTCCTCGCTTCCCCCACCTGCAGTGTCTTTGGTCTTATCCAGGGGATCGGCACCGGCGGTGGCTTTCAGATATGTCTCTTTGAGGTTCGGGCTTCTCTGAGTTGGGCCAGAGCTGGCTAAGTTCGGGTTCACAGGCTCGAGGCTCCTTGGATCTTTGTTCAGAGTGACCCATAGCCGACCCCACTTCCTATTCCATCTCCTCTCTCTCTCGCTCCCCTAGGATACACCAGAGCCGGATCTCTTCTCCAGCTTCACTGTCTCTTCATAGATAATTAACTAAGCTGGGACCAGAGCAGCAGATGGGGAGGGAGGGAGGGACATCAATAATTCAGGAATGGGCACAAGCCCCTCGTGGCTTGCTCATCCATTGGGTCTAGCTTGGGAGTTACGCTGGTGAGCCCGTGAGTTGGTAGACCAGGGTGTCTACCAGGGGGTATTCTTCAGGGATCCTGACAGAGTTTGGGGGAGGGTTATTTCAATGAAGACTATCCCTCTCCCATCTAGGATCCAAACTAGGGCCAGGGCGGAGAACGATCTCTGAGACTAGAGTTAACCCCTGGTCCATTCATGGACCTTTTGGATAACCTGGTTACCCTCTGCCCCACTCAGACCGTACATGTCCTGCTCTGGGTACCATATTTTTAGACAGATATCAACAGGCTGGAAAACACCCAGAGGAAGGTAATGAGGATGGTGAGGGCATCTGAGACCATGCCACATGAAAGACTGAGAATATTTCAGATGGAAAGGAGGAGGCAGTGATGGGCATGGCAGCTGATTTTAAAGGCATATCACACGGAAGAGAGATTATATTTATCTGACTTGGTCTCAAATGATAGAACTAGGACCACTGGGTAGAGGGGTGATAAGGAAGGAAGACCTAGATCTGGAGTCAAAAGACTTGAGTTCAAATCCCATCTCTGATGCTTCCTCCTCCTGTGTAGCAAGGCATCTGCCATCATCATTTCCCTGGGGCCTAATAATCTCTTCTGTAGAATGAGGGGACAGGTCTGTGAGGGACATCTAAGGTTCACTGACCCTCTAGACCTATGATTCAGATTTAGGAAAAGGAAGCATCATCGATGTCACTGAGGCGTAAGCTGTTGTGGAAACCAGCTTCCATAAGAGAGAGAAGCATAGAACTGCAAGATTACAGGACTGTATGAGATCTTTGAGAATATCCAGATATTTTACAAATAGGGAAACTAAGTCACAAAGCAAGGAGGAAGAAGATCCAGATCTTCTTCCTCAAAATCTTGAGACCTTTCCACGCCTCCCAAGGTTCCATTCATTATGTTTCTTTTCTAGATCTGATAGTCTAAGGTCTGCTGACTTCAGCACCTCCACAAGGCCTGGGTTAGTGCGTTTGGGGGATGGTGATCTGGAGCGAGCCAGGGACCCCAAATTCCACTTTTTTTTTACTGCTTGTTTACTGTGTGACCTTGAGCACATTATTTAATCTCCCTGTGACACAGATTCCTCATCTCTCAAATGAGGGGGTTGGACTAGCTGGATTCAAAGGTCCCTCCCAATATTAAATCCCCAGGGCATCCCTTCTAGGCAGGCAGGGGTCCTGAAGTCCAAGGATGGGCTTTTCCAGTCTGCTGGCTGGATCTTCAATCTCCTCACTTTATCTTATCTGCTTCATTTAAGAAGGACAGGACCCTTCTCTTCACCACAGTATGTGGTTAAAAAAATCAATTATCTCCTAATCTAGAGGTATTGATTTAGAAACCAAAAGACCAGGACTGCCTGGCGATTCCGAAGTGGGAGCGGGAAGAGAAAACAGCAAATCCTCTATTTCTTCTTTAGAAGTTAGCATGGAGTGGGTCAAGAAAATCTTTTGTATTTTTCTCATCTCAACACTGAGCTGAGTCACTCGGAGCCTCCTTTGTTCCATAGTTCCCCATTTGGGGATAGGTTTAGAACAGGTAGCACAATTTCAGAAGCTCAGATTTTGAAAATATAATCTCATCTCATTGTGATCACCAAGAGAGCCATATTTACTTTGGTAAATAGAACTCTTGCATCTGGAAAGCCCGGCTTCCCATCCTGCCTCTGACACTAACTCTATGACCATGAAAAAAGCCAATTAACCTCCCTGGATCTGTTCCTTCCTTCATAAAATGAAACTGGTGATACATATGGTGCTTTTCTTAGGGGGTTCTTAGCTTCAAATAGGGGAATGTGGGAAAAATGTTATGAAAACCTTAAAGCTCCAAGAAGTATTCATTTCTATCATCATCATCATCATCATCATCATCATCATCATCATCATCATCATGATTACCATTACCATCTTGCTGACATGACCGTTGCTTTCATCTCTTCATTTTCACCATCGTATTTGTCAATTTAGTCATCACCCTAATAGTCCATTGCCTGAGTATGACACTTGATGCTTTCCCAAGTATTTCCGTATTCGTTAATGTATTCCTTACTATGTTTAAATTTTGTTCCAGGAATTGGGGGAAGAAACAGATTTTAGCTTGGACATGGTCCCCATTAGGAGAGATTTTGACAAGACATCGATGCAGTGTTAACTCCCAAGAGCATCAGATAGGTTCAAACAAAGTGCTATGTGAAATGGGAGGGGGAAAGGTTGCTATCAACCTGGAGGCTGATGCAGGTGATGGGGGAAGTCTTTCTGAAAGTAGCAGCTTGGGAGGACGTCTTTAAAAGCTGCTTAGAAAAGAATACAACAGGAAAAAGAGAACAAGGCAAGATATTTCAGGCACAGCCAACAATGAGAACAGGTACATAAATGGCATAGTAATTATCTCATTGATTCTCCCAACAACCCAATGTGATTCACAGTCCAGGTGCCATTCTGTGTATTTCACAGATGAGAGAACTCGGTTATGGAGAGGTTCAATTGTTTACCGTAGAGCACTTGATGAATTGGAAGTAGCATCAGGATTTGAACCCGGGTCTCTTGACTACTGGTCCCATATACTTTCCACTTTACCTCACTAAGATCCTTTCCTTTTCAGAAGGAATTATTCCACATGTCTATTCTCTGTTTCTTTCTTGCAATGTAGAATGATTTAGGTAACAGTGATAATTCCATTTTCAAGCGAGGTAGCCTGAGGCTGAGAAAGTTGAAATAATTCACCATTTAGCAAAATGAGGAGAACAGAGCCCTGCCTAGTTCCTGACATTATGTCTTCTGGCCAGCCTGGCTCTAATCCAGACTTCCTTCCTTTGGGGGGTGACAGACAGAACACAGGCTGTGGTCATTTTTCTTTGAGTTCAGGAATAAGAGTGTCTGACATTTTTTTCTGGGCCATGTCAACAGCTCCCGTTTTATCTGAAAATCAATGTCATAAGGGCCTGGCGGGCAGTCACTTTCCATTTAGAAGAACAGGGGACTGACCGGCAGGCCTTTGGCTTGTAGGAGGTGCCTGTTCTTTGGGAAGAGGCTGCTGGGAAGGATTGGGCAGGGCTTCTTCTTGTCATGGTAGCCAAAGTCAAATTGAAGAAGCATCATCTAAGAACCAGATTTGCAAATCCCAGCTAATGGCCGGTTTGTTTGAAATCACAGAGAGGTCTTTTTTTATAATGGAACAGGATCTGGAAGACTGGGTGACCCTGGACAATTCAAGAAGCCATCTAAACCTTGGTTTTCTCATCTGTGAAATGAGCATAATAATAACTATATTATTATAATATATTAGGAGGTTTTCAGGCTCAAATTAGATAATACAAGCAAGATGCTTTGCTAATCTTTAAGTGTCAAATAAATGCAAGCTCTTGTTATTTTTATTAGTAAGGATTTGGTTCTACAAAATTCCAGCTGAGCAGAGTTGCATCATGGACCATCCCAGGGCTTGTTCTTCTTATTAGATTCTACCAGGAACTAGGGGAAGAAACAAATTTTACCTCAGACGTGATCCCCACCGAGATGCAGCTTGACAAGACATTGATGCAATGTCAATCCCAAGAGCATCAGACAGGTTCAAACAAAGTGCTATGTGAGAAGGGAGGGGAAAAGGTTGCTACCAACCTGGAGGCTGATGCAGGGAAATCAGGGAAGTTTTCCTGAAGGGAGTAGCTTTGAAGGAGGTCTTTAAAAGGCTAGTTAGGAAAGAGTGCAACAGGAAAAAGAGAATAAGGCAAGTTATTTTGGGGATACAAAACAGGTGTTAAGTGTCCTACTAGGATAGTAGATTGAGGGCTAGCATTTAAGTGCCTACTATGCACCAGCATCTTGCATGTATTATCTTATTTGAGCCTCAAAACAGCCTAATATATTGTAGTTATTATTATGCTCTTTTCACAGATGAGAAAACCAAGGTTTAGATGGCTTAGCACCAGGCACTATGCTAAGCTCATGGGTTACAAAAAGAGACAAGAGACAGTCCCTGCCCCCAAGGACTTTACAATCTAGTGGGGGAGTCAATATACAAAAAAAGGCAAATTATAGACAAGATAAATCAGACATAATCAACAGAAAAAAGGCAGGAGAATATGAGGATGTATTTTGATGGAACTGGATATCTTCAACAAAGAGAAGATCTAATTCAGCTCCAGTTGATCAATGATGGACAGAAGCAGCGACACCCAGAGAAGGAACACTGGGAAATGAGTGTAAACTGTTTACATTTTTGTTTTTCTTCCCAGGTTATTTTTAGCTTCTGAATCCAATTCTTCCTGTGCAACAAGAAATTCGGTTCTCCACACATAGATCGTATCTAGGATATACTATAAGATATTTAATATGTATGGGACTGCCTGCCATCTAGGGGAGGGGGTGGAGGGAAGGAGGGGAAAATTTGGAACAGAAGGGAGTACAAGGGATAATGCTGTAAAAAATTACCCAGGCATATGTTCTGTCAAAAAAGTTAAAATTATAAAATTAATAAAATATAAAATATACAAACATTAAAAAAAAAAAAAAAGAAAAGAAAAATGGCAGTAGGATTTTAAGGAGTGGGAAAGGCTTTCTGTAGAAGATGAGATTTTAGTTGGAACTGAAAGGAAACCAGAGAGGTCAGTAGTTGGAGGGAAGGAAAGCATGGGGGATAGCCAGAGAAAATGCTTAGAGAAGACGAATGGCTTGAATTTCTTGACTTGAATCTGAATCCTTCCTTTGACACTTGTTAGCTGTGTGACCGTGGGTAAAATACTTAACTTCTCTGAGTCTCTTTCTTCATCTAAAGGGGGGGGATCAAAATATCTAGTGTCTACTTCAGAGTAGTGAGGCCCAAATGAAATATTTGAAAAGTATTTTGCAAGCTTTGGATCGCTATACAAATATCAACTATTATTGTTGTTGTTCTATTGAATGACACTTTGTGATAATGGATAGATAGCCAAACTTGGAATTATAAAGACCCAAGTTCAAGTCCAGCACATACTAGCTGTGCAGTCCTAGACAAATCAACTAACTTTTCAATTCTCCAGACAATTCTCCAAGACTGTAAGTTACAACCCTGCAACTTTGTTGAATCAAATACCGATTAATAAAAATAACAAGACTTGACATTGCAGGTGCCAATTTACTTTGGTAGAGAAAATTTCCATACCAGGAGTTCCACAAATAGAGTAGAAAAAAGAAAAATCCTTGTGGGAACTCATTCCTCTGATGCAGATTGCAGCTCCTTTCCCTTTGGCTGTTTTGCTTTTATAAGTTCTGTAAGGGGAGGAAGTGTTCTCCCTGGCGGCCAGCATCCCCGTGCTGAGCATGTCTACATTTAGCTTTGCTGGGATTCGGGGCATGGCCAAACAAGCCAGCCCTTCTCAAAGCCCTTCCAGCTTGCTCGGGGTTCCCAGAACTGGGGCATTCCCCTGGCTCAGCCTTGGAGGACTCTGGGTCTGCTGTAGGTCTCGGTGAAGCACTGTAGGAGGATGTTCAGGAAATTAATGAATAATTTGGACTTCGGTAATTAAAGATTCATGATAATTTGAGCAAATGTGGGCCGATGTTTCCCTCTGAAGTATTGATGATGGATGGGCTTTTCTAGGCTAATTCAGAGTAAAAGTAAGGCTGGGAAGGGCAGTCTTCTCTTACCTTCTCTAGGGAAGGCTTTCCTACCTTTAGCATAGGAAGGAGAGAAAAAGGAAAGAGTGGGAGAGCACCAAAGAAAGGGGAAAGGGGGAGGAAGCAGGATGGCTCAGTGCCAAGAGTTCTGGACTGGTCCTCGGGCAGTTCGGTTCCCTCTGGCTTTGCCCTGATTTGCTACATAGCATTGGACCAATCAATTCCTCTCTCTGGGTCTTGGCTTGCCCTTGGCAAAATGAGAGGATTTAAGCAGGGCATCTTTAAATCTAAGATTTTATGAACATTTAACTCTCTTAAAGGGAATAAATTGCCTTTAAGCATCTTTGATGCTCACTAGTTATCCAGCAAATACAGTCAGGAAGGCCTTGTCTCGCCATTAAAACTGGTACCCGTACTTGACAATATCACTATTCTACAACAGCTTCTTTTTACCCCAGTGGAGATCTGGCGCTCACGGAAAACCCAGGTATCATTGTAATATGATACCTGGCAGGGGATGAAGGGAGATTGCGTACACAGCAGAAAAAGAGATTGTGGTTGTGGTTGGACCAAGCTTCGGGGACTGGCATGTGGTTCCAGTGCATGAAAAGGGATGGGAATATTGAGAAATAACTCTACCAACTGGAAATTCACATCCATGAGTCGGAGAATGCTACCAGTTCTAAGGTTAATTAGAAATCTGGGGAGCATCAGTTTGATTAACCAAGGACCACCTATTCATCATCTACTATTAGCCTATCCTAAAAATACAAAGGATTTTAAAGATCTTGAGATGAACCTTGAAGGCAGAATTTTAGAAGGCAGAGGTGAAGGGTGAGTGGGCACAGGGGTTGGAAAACAGACCGTGTGAAGCCGGGGTTAAGGTATAATAGACCTGGAGGACTGGAGACATACTGGGAGAGTCTTTTAGCATAAGCTCCAGGAGTTTTATCCTAGATGCAAGGGTCCTTGCCAGCCACGCAAGGTCCTTGTGCTGGGGAACGGCATGTTGAGATTTGTGCAGCTGGGAGAAGTACAGGAAGTTTCCAAAGCAATTATCAGTTCATTTCCTGGACTTTCTCTTGCTTTCCTCCTTCTTCTGCCCAATATTCAGTCAGTCAAGACAGTCAGCCTCTGTCTCAGATCCAGATGTGTACACTAGACTGCCCCTCCTGCTATAGCCTGTATGGACTTTCTGTTTATATAGGAACATGTGCCCTCAAATCCCACAGAATATTCAAACCTTAATGGGAATTAATTAGTTCCCACCAGCAACTTTTAGCCATAGAAGCACAGCAAGGCCATATTTTGGGAAGCCTGTGGGCAGAGAGTTACACAGCCTCCAACCAGCCCTGGAGGCAAGAGAATGAGGTAATTATAGAGTCCCGGAGATCTGAGACCACAACACATGCCATCTGAGATTGTGGGCCCCAGCTCACTCCTCTGGCAGCCAAGAGTGTAAATCAAAGACCTCCAAGGTCTTCCAGCTACCCAATTTGAATCCTAATGTCAGAGCTGGAAGAACTTTAGTGATTGACAGACCCAACTTATTTTACAGATGTAGAAAATCATCAGCCATTGTGACCAATTATGGGCCCTGGGCAAAGCTTGGAGATGGGTCGCCTGCCATTTTTACCCCCGTTGGAAAATGATTCTATAGGATCTTCCCCAAATTTAAGCCATTAAAGCTCAAATCTATCCTAAGGCTTTTGAGCTGCCCTGTTGAATTTTGAGAGTTCCCTGTGGGCAAAAAGAAAATTCATCCAATAAAAATTATATCACAGTTTCAGAGTTGGAGGGTCCTACCCACACTTGAAAAAGAATCATAGTCTATAGCAGGTTGGACAAGTGATCTTCCAGCCTCTGTTGGAGGCCCTTCAATGGCAGGAAGCTCGCCATCTCCAGAAAAGGCCCTTCTGAACAACTTGAGTTGTTAGGGAGTTTTTCCTGATTTTTCTTTCGGAAACTTTGCTAGCGATCGTTCTTATTTCCGTCTTCTCTCCACGTAAAATCCGTCTTCTGTGTGCAGATAGATGTTTGAGGACGGCTATGGGATCTCCTATTAGGTTTTTTCCTTCATAAGTTCCCAATCTCCTCATCAAAGTCTCAAATGACAAGAGGATTCACAGGTGAAAGGAACCTTATAGAGCAATCCAAATCCCTAATTTACAACCTGGGAAACTGAGGCCCCAAAAGAGGAAGCAACATGGTATTTTTTTTTTCTAAGACAATTTCTAACATTCATTTTCTTATAAGTGTTTGGGTTCTAAACTGCTCTCCCTCTCTCCCTCCCCTACACAGCAAGCAATCTAATAAGAGTTTATATATGTGCAACCAAATCCTATTTTACAGTAATCATGGCAAAGCTTTCTGGTCCCCTGAGGGTCTGGTGATATCTGTACATCATGATGGCAGTGTATATTCCGGCATTACAGAGAGTTTCTTTTTTTTAATTCATTCCTTTTGAATTTTGATTTCAATGAAAAATCAAATCATTTATTTTCTCTCTTCTACCTTCCTGAAAAGGAGAAAAAACAACAGAGCATTTGTAACTAACCAGCAAAATCAAGCAAAACAAATTCTTGCCTTGGTCACATGCAAAAATAGATATTTTGTGAGTTTACACTTTGTGATCTGGTTAGGGTTGGTTACATCTTGGAGAATGATGGTTTAGAACTGTTAGGTATATTCAGTATAAGAGGGATCTTGAAGGTAGTTTCTTCCTAAGTTTTTATCATAGAAACAATAATACAGTTGGAGAAACTGCCTTTGGGCAGGTCACTTTAATCCACTCAAGCCTCAGTTTCTCCATTTGTAAAATGAGGAGTCTGGACAAGGTGACCTTTAGGACCCTCTGAGCTCTTAACATTTTCTGTCTAAAGAGCCCTCCAAGCTTCCACACTATGTTCTAAGACCCTTTCCAACTCTTAAATTCTAAAGGGCTTTCTCAGCTCTAATATTCTCTGTTCTAAGGGCCCTCCCAACTCTGACATTCTCTGTTCTAAGATCCTTCTCAGCTCTGACATTCTGTGTTCTAAGGGCTCTCCAAGCACTGACATCCTGGTTCTAAGGGCTCTCCCAGCACTGACATCCTGGTTCTAAGGGCTCTCCCAGCTCTGACATCCTGGTTCTAAGGGCTCTCCCAGCACTGACATCCTGGTTCTAAGGGCCCTCCCAGCACTGACATCCTGTGTTCTAAGGGCTCTCCTGGCTCCGATATCCTGAGTTCTAAGGGCTCTCCCAGCACTGACATCCTGGTTCTAAGGGCTCTCCCAGCTCTGACATCCAGTGTTCTAAGGGCTCTCCCAGCACTGACATTCTGGTTCTAAGGGCCCTCCCAGCACTGACATCCTGTGTTTTAAGGGCTCTCCTGGCTCCGATATCCTGAGTTCTAAGTGCTCTCCCAGCTCTGATGTCCTGGGTTCTAAGTACCCTCCTCTGACCTCCTGGGTTCTAAGGTCCCCCCCAGCTGTGACATTCTCTGTTCTAAGTTCCCTCCCAGCTCTGACAGTCCATATTCCAAAGTGCCTCCCCAACTCTGCTATTCTAAGAGCTCTTTCTTCTCCAATCGTCGCTGCTTCTGTGATTGCAGCAAAGCTCCCAGGACAGTATTGTCGGCTGACTCCTGAACAGCCTGGAACCTGCTTGTGTTGTTGACAGTACCAAGGGATGTAATAACTGTCTGTCTCCCAGATGCTGCCTCGGGGCCCCTGATAATGTCAGACGCCTGATAACAAGCCCCTTTGGAAGCTTTGCTCAGGGTAGCTCAGGATTCACTAAGCATTGAACAGCCCGGGATAAGGAAGAACGTGGTGACCTGTTGCCCAGGTGTGGTGGTTTCTTCCAGTGTCTCTAAATAGCTGGCTAATCCAAAACTTTGAATCCATTCCAAATGTTGCTATGATATCTAGCAGGAAAGAGAAACTTCAATGGACCAGGCACATCTGGAAGCATGTCAACATCTGGATTCCCGGCACACTGGGGGCACTTGGCAGATTGACAGAATTTCCAGCCTTCCTATCCAGTTGTTTTCCCCCAGATGTTGGTGTAGATTTAACAGAACATCTGGACAGATGTATTTCTTCTCTTTGCAACTAGAGGTTTGAGTGCCATGAGGGATGGAGCCTTTTGAACAGTGCAGGGGAAATGGAAATTCATAGGATGAGAATGTGAAAGATGAACAGGATCTCAGAGGTGATCTGCTCCAACCCCCTCATTTTACAAATGTGGAAACTGAGGAGCAGTGCAGTTAAGTAATTTGATCAATATGATGCAGATAGTAAGTTCTGAAACCAGGTCCTTACTCTTCAAATCTAGCACGCTTTCCATCAAACCAGTGATTGAGCAAGTCAACTCAATCCAAAATAAACATCTATTGAGTGCCTACTATGTGCAACATGGATTAAGAGGCCAGTTCTACTGAGTGTCAGACATGATGGAAAGCATCAAAAACTGAGAAGTTGCAGCCCTACTAAGCCCTAGGTACTCAAAAGCACTCTCCTACAGAATCCCAGGAAAGGGAGCTGAGAGAGCCGCTCATTTTACAAATGAAGCGATAAGATTCAGAGAAGAGAGTGGATTTTTTTAGGATCATGAAGATAGTAATTGGTGGGCTCGAACCCAGATCCCTGATGGCAAAACCAGTTCCTGCTCCTTCCTCTCCTACTGCTTCAAAAATAGCTCCCGTCCTTGGAACTCCTGGCTGTTTCTATGTTGTGCCCCTGGAATTGTGCTTCTTTGACTCACTAGGGTTCTGAGACTCCTTCCAGCTCCGGGAACCCCCATATTTTTTATTCCTAGCCCACCTAGCGCCATGTTGGCAGAATCTCATGAAGGTTAAATGACCTACCCAAGTTCATGCAGCCAATATGCCTCAGAGGTGAGATTTGGACCAAAACTGTCCCTCTTCCCCATGCATCACGTGATCCAGAGTCTAAGGGGTTAACTGACCTGCCCGCAGACAGTCTTTGAATTCAGATCTTGCGTATCCCAAATCTGACATTTAATCTAGGACAGAATTTGAGCCTTTGTCCCTCCTCTCTCTCTCTCAGAGGAGCATTCTATCCACTCTTCCATGTCATTTCTATTCCGAGAAGTTTAGCAATTTCTTTTAAATTAGATTTCTTTGTTTTGGTGGGTTATAATCCCTCGACAGACAGAGCTACATATGGCTTCTCCATTATATCTCTTCCTTTTCATTGTCTCAGGTGACTGGCCCAGTGCTCTGCACATAGTAGGTGCTTAATGACTATCTTTTCCATTGGTCCTGCCATGGACACTTCACTGTGTCTAGCTACCAGGCGTTCTCTTTCCCCAGGCTCCCCGAGATGTTTTCCGGGGCCTCTGATGGCTGGACTCAGCCAGTGCTGAAGGGCTGGTAATTGGCAAATGGCAATGTTTTCTGCCCAGTTGTCTCTACCCTTCAGAGAGCTTTAACTGACTAATAGGCTCATTCCCTACCCAGGGATTGCTCCTGTCTCTCTCAATTTGAATTCTCCATTAGGGAGGAAGAAGCCATTTCTGTAGTTCATAAACAGGTCTCTTGGAAAGGGGGGGGGCACTGGCTGCCTGGGCCTGTGGTGGACAGAAAGCTCAGGAAATTAAGTCGAGCTCCAACTCCACAGGCTGGACTTCTTAACCCTTTCATTCTCAGGCAGTGGTCTCCAAGACGTGGAGTCTCCCTTTTTTCCTAGGGCCTAACCTAGTGCCTTGTACACAGTAGGCATTATATAATTATTTATGAGACTAGGTTGAGATGAATTTTAATGATAATAATAATAATAATAACCAAAAAGTTAATGAATTAATTATTATTTGTTATTCATTATTATTTCAGGCTCCTAAAGATCTTTATGCATATTACAGCAACCTTATTGGGCAAATATCATTTATCCTGTACAAGCTTCTTTGTCTTTGAGGTCCAGGTCGCCCAAAGCAAATCCTGGTGGCCAACATGGCCAACCTTGGCCTTTTTCTTTCTTCCTCAGTGAGGTCAGTGTCTGGTCACATTCTTTCTCTCCACCATAACTCTTGACGTCATACCAGGGTACTTTGACGGGCATATAAATGTTCCCTCAAACATTCCAGGTTCCCAATTTCTCAGTCTCCTCAGCTCACAGCTGCCCCTTCCCCCAGAGAAGCTCACACTACCTTGATCTACCATCATCATCCTCGTTTCACGTTCACGAATTCTACAATTCCTTAATCTGATCATAAGCTACATTTGTTTCTTCCTTAGAACTCCTAGTCCTGTTCTTCATTCTCACCATACCCTTCATTTCCTCAATTTCTCATTTCTTTCCCAAAGCATCCCCCTTCAATGGGCTACACTTCCCTCCCTTCCCTATCTCAACCCCTGGAGTTCAGTTTTATACTATTTCTACACCTGAAGGTTTTGCCCAATTATCTTATTGCTGATCATCCAACCATTGGGACAGTTGGATGGTGCAGTGTAATGGAAGAGTATTGTTCCATAAAAATGATGAACAAGCTGACTTTAGGAAGGCCTGGAAGGATTTACACAAACTCATGCTGAGCGAAACAAGCAGAACCAGGATTACATTGCACACAATAACAGCAAGAATGTGTCGATGATCAGCTATGAAAGACTTGGTTCTTCTGAGTGGTTCCATGATCCAAAGCAGTCCCAATAGACTTTGGACAGAAAACGCCATTTGCATCCCAAAAAGAACTATGGAGATTGAATGTAAATCAACACATGCTCTGTTCACTTCTTTTTTTTCTGTTTTTTTTTTTCTCTCCCATGGTTTTTCCCATTTGTTCTGATTTTTCTCTCCCAACATGATTCATAAAGCAATGTGTATTAAAATAAGTCAATTAATTTTTTTAAAAAGAGGAAAAAATAGCATTTGCTATGTGCCAATCACTCTGCTAACATTTTAAAAATATTATCTCATTTGTTCCTTGCAATCCCCAGGAGGTGAGTGCTATTATTATCCCAATTTTACAGATGTGAAAACTGAGGCAAACAGATTAAGTAACTTACTCAGGGGTTACGCAGCTAGTGTGGTATACAGAGTGCTGAGCCAGGAGTCAGGAAGATGAGTTCCAATCAGCCTCAGATACCACACATAGTAGGTACTTTAGAATACTTGTCGATTGATTGATTTAATGATCTCAAAGGTCACCCAGTAAGTTTCAGAGGCAGGGTTAGAACTAAAGTTCAGATTCCTCAGCTCCACTTTTAGAGTCCTTTATGGTCTGTTTCCAGCCTCCCCTGCCACAGTTATTACATGGACACCCCTCCCTTCCAGTGATGTTGCAGACAGATTTTGACAATTGTAAGGTACATAAAAAGAAGCATGGCGTCTAGGAGCCCTGACCTCAAGTCTTGTGCATGGTCCTGAGCGAACATTTTCTAGTCTCAGTTTTCTCTCTCCAAAATTAAAAAAAAAAAGTTGGAGTAGATCATCTCCAATGAGCCCCAATTCTCTAATCATATAGTTCTGAACATGCATTCCCTCTGATGAGCAATGATGACCTGTCCAACTTGCAAAGCACTTGGTCTTTCCGTTAGGGTCCTGGACACAGACCTGTCTGTGCCATTCCATTCCCTTTATTCGTAGTGTGTCTACTGTCTATATGCATCCAGCCTTGGGCTAGCCACTGGGCTTGAAGGCTAATACACTCTTCCTGCCCTCAGAGAGTTCACAATCCAACAGGGCAACAAGACATGGATCCAAGATGGGGCAGCTAGATGGCATATTAGAGTGCCTGACTTAGTCAGGAAAACCTGAGTTCAAATCCAGCCTCAGACACTCACTAGCTCTAAGCTAGTCACTTTGTCCCTTTTGCCTCAGTTTCCTCATCTTCACAATGAGCTGGAGAAGAAGATGGCAAACCACTCCAGTATCTCTGCCGAGAAAATCCCAAATAGGGTCACAACTGAAAAAGTACTGAATATAAAATTATCCAAAACCAGTTATAATAAATTCAAAGGAACCATGGAAAGAGAATATTAAGTATGAACGTTCCAGGAAAGGATGATTTACTTGGAGCTCTTTGGGGAGAGGAAGTAATCAAGGAAGTCCTCCTAGAAGGGTCAGCCTCTAATCAGAGACCTGCCTTAATGGGCACTGGGCTGTCCAAAGGCAAGTCCAAAGAGAGGAAGCCGCAGGGCTGGAAGCCCCACACACTGGTGTTTGGTATAGAAGTCTTCACTTCATCCACTCTAATTAAGGAAATCACCCTGGACACACAGGTCTGGAACCAGATGCTTCTGCATGCGTTAAGTTAACCCACAAGCCTTCACTTAGTGCCTGGTTTGGCCCAGTCCTTCAGGGGAAACAGAGAAGGACGCATTTCCTGACCCCAAAGTCCTTCCATTATAGCTGGGGGCAGGGAGAGCCCGTATAGTTCCATGGACTTGGATGGAGTGCCAGGTCTGGAGTCAGGAAGTTCAGGAGTTCAAATCCAGCTTCAGACACTAACTGTATGAGCCTGGGCTTATTTAACCTTGTTTGCTTCCGTCTCCTCATCTGTGAAATCAGTTGGAGAAGGAAATGGCAAAACATTTCACTATCTTTGCCAAGAAAGCCTCAAAAGGGGTCACGAAGAGCTGGACAAACCGAATAACAATCATGGAGAGCTTCCTGGTGGAGGTGTCTGTGGCTGGGCTTCGAAGGATAGGAGGAAGCTGTGTGGGTAGAAGGGTAGGAGTGGGCATTCTGGGAACCAATCACTTCATGTGCCCGCCTGATTTCATTTGGGCCTCCCAAACATACTTTGAGGCAGTCATTATTATCCCCATTCTATGGGCAAACTTAACACTCAGAGAAATTAAGTGATTTCACTTCTCTTGGAATAATGTCAGTGAAGGAATGGATCTTTACCTGAGTCCCATCTGCCTTTCTCAGCCTGCCCAAATCACACCTCTTCTTCAAAGCCCAGCTTGGGTGATAAAATTTGCACTGGATTTGGTTCTGCTATATATTAGCTGTGTGACTCTAGGCAGATAACTCCCCCTCTCTGGGTCTCAGTTCCCCCTATAAAATGAGGAGAGTTGGGGCCAGGGGGTTGAACTGCTTGGCAACTGAGCTGTAAATCCAGGATCCTTGGATCCTTCTGCCTCTGTCTCCATCTTTCTCCCCACCCCCTCCCTCACCTACCTTAGCTCGGCTGAGCTCTCACAGGTGGAGAGAGAGTTCTGGGAATCGCAGTGGGGGCTTGTGTGGATGTGCATGTTTTTTAAATGTATTTTTAAAGAAAATTTTCAAATGCAGCTGTGGTTGAGTCAGTTAAATTATTCGGGAGGAATTCAGCAAGCTGAGCATTCTGGGTGTTATTTTGAGCTCCGCATTATTGGGAATTATTACATTCCCCATTTGCAAGACAATTGCATAGGCCGGGTGATAAATCAGATGAGGATTGCTGTTCTTGGGGTGGGACTCTGGGGGGGAGATAGTAGAATGGGGGCAGTGTGATGTGTCAGCACCCTCGTGGTGCTACAGTGGGACCTTTGTGACAGAATGGATGGCATTGAGACTCTTTACATATCCATTCCCTTATCATCTGCTCTCAGCTAATTTGAGGAGAAAATGAAATTCTAGGACTTGGAGATCCTATGAATCCTGAGCTTGGAATCCATCGGTCTCTCATTTATTAAGCATTTACTATGTGCCAAGCATAGTGCTAACAAGAAAGAGACAAAAATATCTTCCCTGCCTGCATACAAGAAGCTCGGATCCTTTCCTCTCTAGAGGCTCTCTAGATTCATCACTATTCCTCAGCTGTCTTCCCCCCCCTTTGGGCCCTTTCTCCCCCTGGTCAGTCCCTCCAGAATCTCCCTTCTTGAAGTCATCTTTCATCCCTCCCCTGGTTTTGCTTGGGACTCTAGATTTTGCCATCATACCCTCTGTCTGGCTCCCTGTGGGAATGGAAGCTCCTTGAGGGGAGGGACTATCTCTTTTTTTGTGTGGATTTGTACACCCAAATGCTGGCTGTCTCACCCTGACTTCTAGTGGGAGAGACAGGTCAGTACATACAGCGTACATAAAAGGAATCAAAGAGAGGGAAGAAGTGGCAGTTGAATGAAAGAAATCTGGAAAGGGGGCCTGCAAGAGGCTAGTCTTGCTAAATAAGAGAAAAAGCAAGGAGATGGGAGATGGAGCATCATCTTCAGGATCAATGTTCCAGGTGGAGAGGGGTAAGCAGAAGAAGGCTGGAAAGATAGGAAGGGCTAGGAATACGGCTTTGAATACCAGCCAGAGGACTTGACGTTAAATCGGGGAAGTGATAAGGAAACTTTGGAACTCCATTAACAGATGACACAGTGAGATCTTTGCTTTAGAAAAACTATCTTGGTGCTCTGAGAGGAGGGTGGACTGGTCCTGGTGGACTTGAGAAGGAAAGACCAATCAGCAAGTTGTTGAAATAGTCCAGGCAGGAAGTGATGAGAACATGACTCAGTCTGGATGTTATGGGAGTAGAGAGAAAGGGAAGTGGATGGGAAATTCTATAAAGGTTTAATGACAGATCGATATGCAAAGTGAGAAGGTGAAAATGGTGGTGCATTTATCAATCTAGCCTCAGACACTTCCTAACTCTGGGAAGGTCAAAGTTACTTAGCCTCTAATTGCCTCAGTTTCCTCATCTGTACATGAAGATAATGAGAGCACCTAACTGTTGGGGGTTTTGTGAGGATCAAATTAGATAGTAATTGTACAACTCGTGGCTTGTAGTAAGTGTTATGGAAATGTTAACTGTTATTATTAGCAGAGAAGTTAAAAGGGGGGAAGGGTTTTCTGGGGAGAATAATGAAAGCTATGAAATGGAAAGAGCTGTGCATTTAGACCAGAGAAGTCGGTGTTAAAGCTGGTCTTGGCTATTTACTTATGTGGTCATGGGCAAATCAGCAGGCCACTCTAAGTCTCATTTTCCTCATTTGTAAATCAACCAATCAAAGAGCATTTATGATGCTCCTATTTTGGGACAAAAGCTAGGCCCATGAGCTGCCAAGATGAAAATGAAACAGTCCCTATCTTCAGGGGACTTATCTTCAATTAGGGGAAACAGTAGATACTCATGTCAGTAGATACAACATATAGACAAAGAAGATTAAAGAGACTGGGGAATTTTGAAAGGCAGTGTGATTCAGTGGCAAGAATCCTGATTTTACCACTTGCTGCTTCTGAGGACTGGAGCAAACAAATTTAACTCTTTGGGCCTTTCTAAAATGAGGGAGTTTTATTATGACGTCCTTCCAGCTCTCAATCTGTGATCCAGAACTATGGAAAGTAGTTAGAGGTATTGACTAAAACCTCCCATGCAAAGGAAGAGATTTTAAAGAGGGAGGGACTGTCAAAACAGGAAGGGACAGACCTTAAACTTCATTTAGTCCAACTTTCTCATTAAAGATGGGGGAAACTGAGTCTCAAAGGAGGGAATCAATGCCCAAGGTCACAAAAAAGGTCAGGGGCTAGTCAAGTTTGGCTCCCAGCTCTGACTCCAATGTCAGTATTCTTTTCCCTCAGATGTCATTCCTTCCTGTTTTACAATCCTCAGGAGTGGGGGTAATTCCATACCTTATCTCACCTTCCCTTCCCATTTCAGTTTCTGACAATCTGACAAAGATTCTTCTGTATTTATTGTCTTTCCTATTTGAAAATATTCAAAAATGCTTTCCTAATACCAACTGCAGTGCCTGGCACATAGTGGGAGCTTTAATAAATTTTTTTTTTGTTTATTCCACCCTTGGAGGAAGTGACCCTTTGGTCACAGACTTAAAACTGGAATGGATCCAAAAGGCCACCTGATCTAACCCTCTTGATTTTACAGAAGAAGAAATTGGAGCTTTGAGACATGAAATGATCTGCCTATGCTCAAAGAACTGGTAAATGTCATAAGTAAAATTTGAATCCAAGTCTTTCTAACTTCAAGTCCATCCTTCTAACCACTCTGCCATGTTGCCTTTGGATGGGTCCAGAATCTCAGAGCCCAAAGAAGAAGAATCTCTCTACAATATCCTGGACTATTTATTGATTACGCAATCTCTGCTTGTAGAACTTCTAAGACAAGGAAGTCACTATTCATCCTGAGGCAGCCCTTTCCTTTTGGAGTCCAAATGTAAGAAGCAGTGATCGCGTTTCCTCCTCCCTTTTTAAAGTTTGAGTCTCTGTGTATTGAAGACCAGCAGTTCTAGAAGAGTGAAGGGTCTATATGGGTAGGAAGGGAAGTTCATGTATATAGGGAATAGGACATCGTGTGCCCAGTGGGGGAGGGGAAATGCAGAAAGCTTTGTTGCTGGCAGATGTTCTAAATGCCTCCTTCCTGGCCTGCCAACCTGCTGTGATAACTCCATTGCACAGCGTTCCTGTTAATTAATCACGCCAGAATCCAGATTTAAAGTGCCACTGCTTTTTTTACTGCTTTTCTTCTATTTAAAAAAAAAAAAAACCAAAAACTCCAGAATAAAGCCCTGGAAATTCTCATTTGACATTTTTATTCATAACTCTTCCCTCCTCCAGGAGGTGGGACTTCCTTTCAGGTGGGCTCACACCTGATAGTCAGTTTACTGGGTAGAAAAGAAAAGGCAGCAGCTCTGAATTCATAAGGCTTGGTTTCACATTCTAGTTCTGATGCTTATGATCAATGTGACCCTAGGAAAGTCATTGGGCCCTCCTTGGACCTCAGTTTCCTCATCTAAAAAATGATAAGGTTGGATTTTAGAGTTGTGAAGTCCCTTTTAGCTGCTCATGGTCCTATCATCCTAAATCATTATGTCTTCCTTTCCTAGGATACCCAGAACCTCCCAAGGAAGGAGGGCTCCCTGGTGAATGATCAACCAGGTCAGCAAGTGACCTTTCACTATGTAACAGTCCTCCATCTCAGGAAGTCCTCTCTTTTGTCCAAAGTCTACCTTACTCTGGCTTGAGGCCATTCTGTGTCCTTTCCCCAACCCCACACCCATCTTTTGTCCCTATTCTTAGGAGAAAACCGCAGAGTACAATGGAAAGATGTTAGATTTGGAATTAGGTCAACTTGTTGACGTCTTAGTTATGGAAACCTGGATTGGTCCCTCCAAATCTGTAATATCTAAGGTCAGATTAGATCATCTCTAAGGTCATCCCAGACTCTAAATCTGTAATGAAGATAAGAGAGATAGACATACAAAGACAGAGCAACAAAGACAGAGAGAGACAGAGATACAGAGAGAGAGAAAGAAAACCAGATAGACACACACAGAGACAGAGAAAGAGACAGAAAACAGACAGACAGATACAGATGGACAGATGGATTAATGGATGGATAAATGGACAAATAGAGTGGATGAATAGACAAAGATGGACACAGGTGAATGAATGGATGGATGGATAGACAGGTAGATTGACAGATAGTCAGATAGCTAGATGGATCGATGGAGGGATGTAACAGGCAGATAGACTGAGAAACAGACAGAACATTAAGTAGTTACAATGCACTCTGCTAAATTTAATTTTGCTAATGTGCTAATAAATGGGAATGCAAGGGAAAAAAAGAGATAGCTCCTATGCTCAGGGAGATTATTTTCTAAAGAGAGAAGACAACATTTTAATAGGAGATCTAAGGGTAGAAGAGGACTGAAGGGGATGATTACTGTGGTGGCTCAAAAATCCAGAGTCAGGAGTGGGTAAATAAATGATTCCTTGTGATCTTGGTCAAGTTTCTTACCCTTGTGGGCCTCAATGTTCTCTTCAGTAACATTCAAGTATTAGGTTAGATGGCCCCACAGATCCCTTCAAACACTAAATTTGTGACTCTATGAAAAGAGAAAGATGGGCTCCAGTATTTCAGAAGGGTGGGCCACGGCCTCCCGTGCAGACAAGCATGGAGCTTTGCTCTTGGCGTTAAAACACAGCTGTGTTTGCTCAAAAGGTCATCTTCCTGCGTTTCCCTCTTAGAATAAGAAAAACAAAATTGCCCCTTTTCTCTGGGCTGTGCTTTAAAAAGCCCCACGCCATGACTCAACCATCATGTTTAGAAATGCTTTGCCTTGAACTGAAGTGCCATTGATCCCCCCCAGTGACATCTAAGGGCAGCATCCCTCCCCTCTCTTTATAGGAAAGGGAGTGGATGCTTTTCCCAGTCTTGTCTCTCCTGGGCCCAGCATGGGGGAAGGAAATGGTGGGGGGGGAACTTCTTTATCAGAAAGCTCGGCCTGGACCAAAAGACCTTGACCTCATTCCTCACCCTTGACCCCATGGAAGGCCAAATATTTGAATCTGGACCTCTGTCTCCAGTACCAAAATCCTTCCACTGTCTGAATGTGAGCTCTCTGATAGCAGAGAATATTTTTCTCTTTCTCTTTCCATCTCTCAGCACAGTGGCCCATTTAGCAAGTTTTATTAGGTGCTATTGAATCAATTGATGGACTGTAAGATCTCCTGATTTAAGAGCAGGGATTTTAGAGACCAAGTAATCCAAGGCCTTTTATTTTATAGAGGAAGCTCAGTCTTGGGGAAGAAAAATGATTTATCCAATGAGGTCATCTGGTCAGTGTCCAGAGCTAGCACCCAAACTCAAGTTCTCTTATTCCAGATCTGGGGGGCTTCTGAGCTTTGAAATTTAGAATTATTCTTATTTAAATGTGAGCATCCATGGGACCCTTGAGCTCTATAAGGGAGCCTAGTAAGGTCTTATTTCAGGTATGAATGAGAAGAAAAGGACAGAAAGGAAGGAAGGGAGGGAAGGGACATCTTGGCTTGGTAAATGATATCTTTAGGGTCCAAATGGGAAAAAAAATGCTAGGTTGGGCATCCCTACCCTGCTCTAGCTGGACCGAAACATGAACAAAAGAACCCAGGAAGATGGCAGGTAATGACTGGGGGTGGGCTGGAGGAAAGAGAATTTAGTGCTCTGCACCTGGTAGGGAGCTGCTTCCTGAATGAATGAACAAATGGAAGGGAAGAGGGGCTCCAGAGAGTTCATGGAATCTTGACATAAAAATGAATGATATGCAAATGACATGCAAATGGATGCAAATGAATCCCTCTTCCTTAGAGGGAACTCAGGAAGAGGAATACTGTGTGGGCTGAGCCACTTGTCTTTGTGGACTCTAATAATCATAATCATAAAAACTCACATTTATATCGCACCTACTATGTGTCAGGCATCGTGCTAAATGTCTCATTTGATCTTCACAACAACCAAAGGAGAAAGGTGCTATTAATTATTTATTTCCAGGCAATTGGGGTTAAGTGACTTGCCCATTGTCCCTCAGCAGTAAATGTCAACTATCTGAGGCTGAATTTGAACTCAGGGCTAGCGTTCTATCCACTGTGCTCTCTAGCTGTTGTGGATGTAACTCTTGAACTTGGCTCTTCCTGACCCCCATATCAGCTCCAAGATTCCTTAAAGAAAAAAATAATGATATTAAAAATAAAAGGAAGGGGCAGCTAGGTGGCGCAGTGGATAGAGCACCAACCTTGAATTCAGGAGGACCTGACTTCAAATCTGGTCTCAGACACTTAACACTTCCTGGCTGTGTGACCCTGGGCAAGTCACTTAACCCCAGCCTCAGGAAAAAAAAAATTGCACATCCAAAATCTCCATTTAAAAAAAAAAATAAAATAAAATAAAAGGAAAGGAAAGGAAAGGAATAGGTCAGTGACTTATCATTTCTACATGAATGCTATCTAATATAAAGTTGCTCCAAAAATTAAAGACAGCAGTGTGATGCAGTAGAAAGTGTGGAATCTATAGTTGTAGGACGTGAGTTCAAATCTCAGCTTTGCTCCTGCTTGTGTGACCCTGGATAAGTCACTATATCTTCATTTCCTTTTTTGTAGAAAAGAGACGAGGTAGCCTTGGAAGGTCCCTTCTTTCTGGGAATCTAATATCCTAAATGAAAAAAGGAAGAGAATAAAAATAGGATATTTCCTTGTGATAATTCTAAGAAATAGACACTATTATCAGTGCCATTTTAGAGTTGGGATATGTGGAAGAAATGGACTCGCACATGATTGTACAGGGATTTGAACCCAACTCCTAGTCTAACACTTTCTACAACATTATATCTACATATAAAACATTCATGGGTTCATGAGATCTCCACCCTTTCACTCCCCCCATCTATCCCATTTTCTGCATCCAATATGACGTCCCTAGTTGAACCTTTGCTCCCAGCATCCTCCAGGCAGAGAGACATGCATGGGAGTCAGGGATGACAAAGGGGATGAAGGGGATTGGGAGGAATAGGCAGCTGTCTTAGTTCTAGAGAGAAGGCTGTCTGGCTGTTTCCCCTTGGCAGAAGTTGGATACCCGGCAGCTGAATGATGGCTCCGGGAAATACTTGGCAGCCCACTCTCTTTTCTACAGTTCAATAGCTGCCAGAAGATGGGCAGTGTCTGTCCTTAGGAGCAGCCTTACAGGAAGGCAGGCTAAGTTCTTAAGGACTCTGATGGGTAAGGGGGTTAATGCCATCTTGAAACGCCTTAAGGGCCCTACCGTCTTGCTGAGGACTAAAATTCCACCATTAGAGAGTCTCTCCTTTGTGTCTTGAATCCTTTATTTTGTTTGTTTGTTTGTTTGCTTGGGATCTCCCATAATCCCTTCCTATAGGGATCCTAGGAAGGAAAAAAACCTTTTCAAATCACAGAATCCTAGATTGTCAAAATTGGAAGGGATATTAGAACATAGAACTAAAAATTGAGATGGCCCTGGGATAGAGGATGTCAGAGCTGGGAAGGATCCTAGAACACAGAATATCAGAGCTAGAAGGGACCTTAAAACAGGGAATGTCAGAGCTGAGAGAGGCCTTAGAACAGAGAATATCAGAACTGAGAGGGACCTTAAAACAGGGAACATTAGAGCTGGGAAGGACCTTAGAAAAGGCAATGTCAGAGCTGGAAAGGGTCCTAGAACACAGAATATCAGAGCTAGATGGGACCTTAAAACAGGGAACATTAGAGCTGGGAAGGACCTTAGAAAAGGGAATGGCAGAACTGAGAAGGGTCCTAGAACAGCATATCAGAGCTGGGAGGTGTGCTAGAGCAGAGAATGTCAGAACTGAGAGAAGCTGAGAGATGATAGAATCCACTCTTGCCCTTTTTATAGAAGAGATGAAGTACAAGGATTTTGCTAAGGCCACACAAGCAGTAGTGTTTTTGAGGACTTGCTGTTCCAGCTGTCCCAGTCTTGTCCACAGTTCCCGGATGGCTCCCAGTTCTTCACTAAAACAAAGGAAGCCTCCAAATCTTTGTCCCCAAAGCCCCTAGCACAGTGGAGCAGAGGGCTGTTCTAAGTTCTGCTTCCTTGAAAAGGCTTAGGCTGACTCACTGCTAATTGGTCTCCCTTCTTTTCTCTTTATTTCTTTTCTTTTTTTTTAACCTCTAAAGAAAAAATAAATATTTGGGTGAATAGCATTAGATTTATGTAGCCCACACATGCCTTTGTGCCTGATGCTGCCGGGAGGTGGGAGGGGGAGGGGAGGTCAGGAGGGAGGCCCAGGAACAAAGGGGAGACAAGGGAGATGGGGTGGGGATGAGTTGGGGAGGCTGCTGCTTTTCAGCAGAGCCTGAAACAGGGCCCCCATGCTTTCCTGGAGACTCACACAGTGCGTGCATTGGATCCTTCCGGTTTCCTCAGCAACTGGGCTTTGGGTCTCCTAAGAGCCATTTGTGGACACCCAGAGTACGGAAGGAGGCAAGCTCAGCCCAGTTTTGAGTCGATGTTCCTTGGAAGCAGAGACATGTCAAGGTTGGCTAGCCGTTACATTTCTCCCACAATGTCAAGGTAGAGGACTAAAAAGTATAGCAAAGGATCCAGGGACAAAGAGGAACAAGGGGGCAATTTAGTGTGAGGAGCCTTTGAGTCCTAGTTAGGACTCATTATGACACTCTTCCACTAACTCACCACCCTGCCTAGTGCCTCACTAACTTTTAGCATGCTTTCTTAGCTTGGCGAGGGGTGTATTACCCTGTCTGCTAGTCCCTGTGGTGGTTTAGGCCAAAGATGTTCAAGTCATGGCCTTGGGCTACAAAAGGGCCCCCCAAAAAACTCCTCAGTGTGGTCTGAACTAGATTAATTTGTATTTGGGAAATACTTAACAAAATAAATAAAAATCCAATGCAACATGATTAGTCAATTTGAGACCTGCAAGGATCCATTTTTATTTGAGTTTGGTAACACAGATTTGGGCGACCGCCATTGAAAGAGGTCTTAGAACCATAGAATCCCAGAATGTCCAAATTGGAAAGGAACTCAATGACTGACTCACACCTGGTTAGGAATTTCCATTACATCACATGGTTCAGACAGTCATCTAATCTTTGCTTGAAGACCTTCACCAAGAGGAAGCCTACTCCCTATTGAGCTACTTGTTCCACTTAGATTTTGGAGTTCTAATTGTTTAGAAATTCTTCCTGATATCAATTTGTCTTCTTCTTTTCCTCTTCCTTACTCTCCCCTTCCTTCTCCTTTTTGTCTTCCTTTTCCTTCCTTTTCTCCTTTTCTTTCTCCTTCTCTACCCTTTTTCTTTCCTCCTTCTCCTCTTTCTTCTCTTCCTTTTTCTCCTTTTTCTATTTCTCTTCCTCTTCTTCTCCTTTTTCTATTTCTCTTTTTGCTCTTCTTCCTTTTTTATTTCTTTTTCTCCTCTTCTTCCTTCTTCTTTTTCTATTTCTCCTCCTCCTCTTCTCTTTCTCCTTTTTCTGTTTCTCTTCTTCCACTTCCTTTTCTTCCTTTTTTGTTGAGTCCAGGAAATTAAGGGAGAATTCTTCCTTTCCCTCTGGTCTCTACCCACCCCCCCAATCCATGAAATGTTCCTGGGTTCCTGCAGACAAATGTGTATTATCTGGCAGTTCTTTGGCAGATGAGGGTCACTGACCCTAATGCTTCTTTTAGGAAAGCGAAAGCTTCAGACAGCGAGAGAGTTTGGCCAGATTTGGCTGTGACTGCAGAAGAGTTTCACCAATAAAGACTTGGCCAGGGAACGACTTGGCCAGGAAAGAGCTTGGCCTAGGAAGAGCTGACCCAAATCTCAGACTCAGCTTGCATTTGGGCCTGCAGCTACCTACAAGAAAATAAGACTCGGGGGAGCTTTGTATATATTGATGTTTGCAGCATAAACTAATATCAGGAAATAAGCCAGGTGCTGTATCAGCAGGGGGGAATTGGGAATGAGAAGAAAACAAGTTATCAGGAGACAGTCAACAGAAAGCTAGAAGGGTAGCGCTATTGCCCAACGACTGAAAAAGGAAAAGGAGAAAGAGCAATTTTTTCTGTCCCTGAGCCCAGGAGAGGACATAGAAGAAGGCTACCAAACTCTTTAGAAATCCTCATCCCTTCCTGGATAAAGCACCAAGTTTCCTTTTCATTGTGGATCATAGGCTGAGATCCAGAGCCATCAAGCCTATTTCTTAAGACCTTCAGAACTCTGGCCAGCTCCTCTCCTTGGGGTTGCTCAAGCCAGGCCTTCTGACCTATCAGAACTAGAGTCCAGAAGTATAAGGGAGATACAATTCACTGTAGGCTCCCAGGGAGAATCTCTGGGCTTCAGGAAGCTGCACAGTGTGGTCCTCCCACAGTCACAGTCAATCAACATTCATTTTTAAGTGTTTACTCTGTGTCAGGAAGTTACTTTAAGGCTCAGGGATACAAAGAAAAAGTGAAAGCAATCTCTTCCCTCAAAGGATACAAAAGTAGAAGGATACAAAAAGTAGATACATAAGGCAGTGCATAAAAAGCAAAGGCAAAATAACTTTAGAGGAAAGCCTCTAGCAGCTAGTGGGGAGCAACAGAGATGGGGGGCGGGTCTAGGACCTCCTGAAGAAGAGTTTTGAATTGAGTGTCAGAGCCAGGCAAGGAGTTGGAGAGACATGTGAGACATGTGTTCTCTGTCTGTCTCTCTGTCTCTATTTGTTTATCTCTATCTCTGTCTCTGTTTCCTTCTGTCTCTCTGTCTCTCTGTATTTCTGTCTCGGTGTCTGTTTCTATCTCTGTTTCTGTCTCTCTGTGTCTTTCTCTGCCTGTCTGTCTATTTTTCTGTCTCTCTCTCTGGTCTCTGTCTCTGTCTCCATCTGTCTCTGTTTCTGTCTCTCTCTGTGTCTCTGTATTTCTGTCTCTATCTCTATCTCTGTGTCTCTGTCTTTGTTTCTGTCTATCTGAATCTCTGTATCTCTCTCTGTCTGTCTGTCTTTCTCCTCCCCCCTTCTCTCCTGATCCCAGAAGTTACTGCTATGGAGTGTTACCAGCGCATTCCCCCAAAACAAAGACAGGAATCTTATTTCTTGTGTGACCTTGGGCAAGTTATTACACCACTCTCAGCCTCCATTTTCTCCTCTGTATAATGAGAAATAACCTCTAAGATTCCTTCCCAGCTAGATGCTCTGATCATCCTTCCTTTTGTTTCTTACCGGGGGCCACAGTCACAAAGAACACCCTGCATAGACATGATTAATAGCCTGCCTTCCCAAAATAGGGAGACAGTTTCATGGCAGGCCAAGTTGGCTGAAAGAAGTGGGCAAGGTCAATCCAAGTACAGAAATCATAGATTTAGATCTGGAAGAGATCCTAGAAAATGATTAGTTAAACGTGCTTGTTTTACAGATAAGGAAATGGAAATTCAGAAATGACTTGGGCACATAATCATAAGTCATAAATACAGAGCTAGAAAGAGCTTCACAGGACACTTAGCCTAACATGTTCATTTTACAGGTGAGGAAACTGAGTCTCTTAGAGATTGTGACTTGACTAAAGCTACATAACTAGTAAATGGCAGAAGCTGGGCTAGAACCCAGGTCCTGAATTTTAAATCCAAGCTCTTTCCACTGTCACATGTGACATCCCCCTCCCAATGGGATGGTAGCAATGGCTCTCAAACTGCCAGTTGCCCATACTAGGGCTGAGACTGATCCCTACAAGTCAGGACTATGAAAGGCAAGGAAAAGATACAATCAAGGATCCTGCTGGGAAGCATCAAGCTTTATGGTCTAAAAAGCCTTTTCAGGGAGACAACCACAATGATCTGTTCCTAAATTTTGGTGTGTGGTAACCCTAAGCTTCTCTTAGGACTTCCCTGTCCATCTTTATTATGGAACACATCTTCCATCTCACTCCCTTTGGGTAGAATGTGGTACCATAAGAACTAAGTTTGGTATTAGGATTAGGATTAACATTGCTATTAGGAGGAGTAATAATAATTAATAATATCTTTAAAACTTGCAAAGTGCCATATATGCATATATATTGCTCAGTAGTTTTAATCACATCTAACTGTGACCCCATCTAGGACTTTCTTGGCCATTTCCTTCTCTAGTTTATTTTAGACAAACAAGATTAAGTGACTTTCCCAGGTCACACAGCTAGTAAGTGTCTGAGGCTGGATTTGAACTTATGAAGATGAATCTTCCTGATTCCAAGACTAAGTGCCCTATCCAGTACACTACCTGCTGCCCATATACATACACACACCACACACACACACACACACATATGTACATATGTATGTATGTATGATCATATGCATATACACACATGGGAATCATTGAGAATATACACATATATGGACACGTATATTGTACACATACCCATACACACAATCAATGATTCCACTAATAACCTTGTGAACTAGATAGATGATTTTTTTAACCCCTGTTTTCTAGATGGGGAAAAATATTAAGTGACTCTTCCAAATTCCCATTGCTAACAAATGTCTTAGGTAGGAATTAATTCTCTCTCACATTTGTACCATTTGCAAAGTAAGCATTTGATGCTCCAAGACCCTTGTGAGGTAGGCAATATCAATAATTTATCATCTCTGTTTTTATGGACGAGGAAGGAGGTTCAGATAAGGGTTATCCAGAAGCAAGTGTGTGAGCGCGGAGCGGGAACATGGAATTTCTTGCTCTATAAGACCCCCTACAGTGGCCCCTCATAATGTCTGTACCTGTGGGTCAATATTGGGAATAATGGTCAACAGACTAATCAATGCCATGAATGATTGATACAGACTGAATCAATGCATGTTACTTGAGCTAGACAAACATTAAATCCATTCCGAGCAAATTGCCTGGTCCATTCAAATCTTACTAATTTAGATTGACAGAGTACCAGATGTATCATGAAAGTCTGCAGCATAATATGATGAAAATGACGCCCCACTGGGAGTCAGGAGAATTGTTTGAATGCTTTTTCTGCCATAGGATCATAAAGAGCTCTCGGGGATCCTGGAGATCATGAAGTCCAACTTCCTCTCATTTTACAAAGGAGGCGTGATTGGGGAAGCAATCTTTGGAATGCCAGATAGGCAGGAAGTAGTGAAGGTGTTATTGTAACTCATGACCTCTGTGGTGAGACTTTAGACAAGTCATTTAACCCCTCAGGAGCTGATTTCTCCTCTGTAAAATGTAGGAGATTGATTCTGGCAGCTAGGTGACATAGTGAACAGCTTACTGGCCTTGGAATCAGGAAGACCCATCTTCATGAGTTCAAATCCAGCGTCAAATACTTACTAACTGTGTGACTCTGGGCAAGTCACTCCACTCTGTAATCTCAATTTCCTCATCTGCAAAAGCAATTTGGAGGAAGAAATGGCCAACCAATCCAGCATCTTTGCCGAGAAAACCCCAATGGGGTCACAAAGAATTAGACATAACTGAATAACGACTGAACAACAAAAAGATCATTCTAGCTCTAACTTTCTGGTCTTATGATTCTTTATCATTCTAATTTATGTGAATTATAGACTAAATTTGGTGAAATGCCATTTTTTTGATTTATTCCGCACCTCATGGCTCTGACTGAATGCTAATAGCTCCATTATAAAGTCAAGATCCTGCTTTCATTAATCGACCAGACTCATTTATAATCAGAAAGTTCCTGGTTTGTAAACAAACAAGTGCTGTTAATAAACCAAAAAATTAGTTTCCTGAAGAAGATTAAATATTCCTCCTATAATTTCATTCAAGCTATTAATTTGCTTAGAAAAACCCCCTCCCCCAACTTCCTTGCCAATGAGCATGAACATAAACTTCAACCAGATATAGTGATCCTATATTCCTTGTGCGGAGTTTGAATCACTCAAGTCTGACTGTAATTTGTTAATTAATATGATAAGAAGTTAACTCTTTTCAACTAATCCTTTAGTCAGTATCCAAAGAGGTCCTTTATCTGGTAGAATTTCTTGAGAAACAACTCTGGCTAATTCAGGGATAGTTGACTGTGACCCAGGAAACATATTCTGGGAATGGATGCTGGTGGGCTCTCCATTGCACCCTGGCTAAAACACCATCATTTTTGAGGAAGACTATATTTTACCATGGTCCTCCATTGGACACTGATTATAACTCTGAAACTTTTCTCTATTGCAGACTAGCTGTAATAGCATTTTGCTTCAGACTGGCTACATATATTACTGATGGAGAGTCTATGATGATATAATAATTCTTCTCTGAAATACAATTCTCATTTATCCACGGTGTGTGTGTGTATATATGTACACAGATACACTAAATTAAGTGCTTTATATTGGGTGATGCAGCCATATGTGTCAGAGGCAGGACCTGAACTTTATGTGTGTGTGTGTGTGTGTGTGTGTGTGTGTGTGTGTGTATAGCTTGGATATCATATAACTTTGATACTGAAGGCTGGCTATTCTTCACACATTACATCTTATCTCTCATCTCCATGTCTTTGTCCAGGCTGTGCCTCATGCCTGGAATATACTATCTCTTTACTTTTGTGTGTTAGAATTCTTAGATTCCTTTGAAACTGAGTTTAATGCTCCTACATTTTTTGATTTCCTTTCAATTCCCTGGCTTCCACTGCCTCCTTCATAAAATGTTGGATAAATACATATTGCATATACAAAAACATACAAAGATGTATGTAATCTGTATTTACCTTTGTTTACATCTTGTTGCTCTGGAAAGAACATAAATGCTTTAAAGTTAGCAGCTATTTTATTTTTGCCTTTATACCCCCGGCACCTGGCAGAATATCTGAAATACACTCAAGTGCTTAATATGTGTGCATTGATTGATCTTATATAATAATGCTTCTAAATAGGATGGTGACTACACAACTATCCCACACGTGTATTTGATCTTGATTATAACAATGTGTCTACACTGTAGACTGACTATGATTCTATTACCCTTCTTGATGCTCATATATTGGAGACTGGGTTTATAAAATGCTGTAATGCTTCTACACGCAGCTAGGTGGCGTGATGGATAGAGAGTTGAGTATGGAGACAGGAATTTAACTTAGATACTTAGTAGCTGGGCTTACTGGTCACTTACTTCTGTTTGCCTCAGTTTCCTCATCTGTTAAGTGAATTGGAGAAGGAAATGTCAAGAAAACCCCCCAAAGGGTCATGTGACAGATAATTTATAATAACAGAGGGAGTAATCTGAGCAAAAGTGATTTATTAGCTAGATAGTCAGAATAAATGGGCAGTGGACTCATAAGTCACAAAAAGTCAGACATGATTAAAAATGTCTAAACAACAATAAACAACTAATGTTTCTATACCACAGCCTGGCTATAATATCATATCTCTATATTCATATTCATAAGGATTAGGGTAAGGACTGGAACTATGATTTCGGTGATATTAAAAAAACAACAACAACAATAACAACAACAAACTTCTTCTATCAGTGTTCCTAAAACACTAAGTTCTGTGATTTATATTGGGTGATGCAGCTATATGTGTCAGAGGCAGGACCTAAACTCAGCTTTTCCTAGCTTTGAGAACGACTCTTTTCCCCACTCCTCCATGTTTTTGTGCACAGGTTTTCACAGGTATACTGCCACCCCCAGCCCGTGCTCTGCATGCCTGTTACAACATCCTGTTGTCAGCAGGACTCCCTTGCAGGGTATTTCAATGACTAAGTATTTCAATGACTAATCATAGGATAATAAATGCAGTAAGTGATGAGAGGTGAGATTTGAACCCAGGTATTCAGACTCTAGAAGCAATTAGGTGGCTCAATAGGTGGAACACTGGGTCTGGAGTGAGTTCACATCAAATCTCAGACACTAACTGTGTAACCCTGGGCAAGTCACTCAATCTCTGTCTGCTTCAGGTTCTTCACTTGTAAAATAGAAATAATAATCTCATCATTCTCAGGGTTGTTGTGAGGAGCAAATGAGATGACATTTGTAAAGTGCTTTTTAGCACACTGCCTGGAACATAGTGGGCATTTAATAAATGCTTGTTCCTTCTTCCTTCCTTCCTTCCTTCCTTCCTTCCTTCCTTCCTTCCTTCCTTCCTTCCTTCCTTCCTTCCTTCCTTCCTTCCTTCCTTCCTTCCTTCTTTCTTTCCTTCCTTCCCTTCCTTCTTTTCCTTCTTCCTGTCTTCTTTCTCTTTTCTCTCCCTTCCTCCTTCCTTCTTTTTCTCCTTCTTACATTCCTTCCTTTTTCTACCTGCTTTTGTATCTTTCCCATATTCCTTTCCTTCTTTCCTTCTTTCTTTCCTTTCCTTCCTTCCTCTATTCTTGCTATGTCTACCTCCCTCCTGTACTTCCTTCCCCTCTCCTCTTCATTCTCTCTCTTCCTCCTTCCCTTTCTTTTTCTTTCCCTCCTTCCCTTCCTTCTTTTTTCCTCCCTTATTTCTTTTTTTCCTTCATTCCTTCCTCTCTCTCTCTCTCTACCCCTTTCCTTCTTTTATCCTTCACTTCTTCTATCCTTTCCTCATTCTGTCCCTCCCTTCTTTTATCCTTCTTCCTCTTTTCCTCCCTCCTTTCATTCCTCTCTCTTTCCCTTCCTCCTTTCCTTTTTCTCTCCCTCCCTCTCCCTCTCTTCCTTCCTTTCTTCCTCCCTCCCTCCCTCCATTCTTCCTTTCTTCCCTCCCTCCCTTCCTTTCCCCACAGACAGTACTCTCTTCTCTGTGCCATCCTGCTCCCCAGAGGGAGGTCTCAGTCAGACACGGCATTCTCCCCTGTAGCATAGTTAATATGCCATAGCTGCCTTCCCGTATATTTACCTTTCAGGAATATCCACAGCAGATATATTCCTCAGCTTAATTTAGTCTCTCAGCGCTGCCATTGCGCCAATTTCTCAGCTGCTTTTAATCTCTGAGGCTTATGCAGCCATTATCTTCACCAAAGCACAAAAGGTTATTAAATCTTTGAATGTGTGTAATGCTCGATAATGTGTATTTTGTCATTTCTCCTGAATTGAGCAGAAAGATTCTTAGTGTGGCTTCTCCCATTAGCTCAAATCACACTTCAAATTATGTTGCAGGATTAGGTGATACCAAGGGTGTTGGAGTCTTATTAATGGGCTGTACTGTGGATAAATGTGGCCAGACACCGAGTCTCTTTCACCTTCCTGCTTTATGGAAAGAGACCTGGGGGGGAGGGGGTTCACCAGTCAACGCCAACTGGCTCCATCCTCCGGGACCTAGGGCTCTAGCCTGGGAGAGAGAGACTAGTAGGGCTAAGCAGGGATTCCCCTGACAGTCCTGCAGATAATTCCGAAGCATCATCGGCCTGAGAAACATGGTCAGTTCAGTTCAGCAAGTACCTTCTATCTGCCTGAGTCTCAGAACTGGATGAGCACGGGGAGGTGAGGTCGCAATATCATCAGAAGCCCTTGCCAGGTTGGATCTTCACGGGGGAAGATCAACAACAGAAGCACAGGTTTTTTTTTAGCTGAAAGGGATCTCAGCAGTTATTCAGTCCAACTCAGATCCAAACCCAACTAGGGACCTTCTCGATCCTGCTTGAAGACCTCCAGTGAGAAAAAAAACCACTCCCTCCAATCCATTTCATTTTGGGAAAACTCCATTTCTGGAGTCCTGTATTTATTAGGCAGTTTTCCATGTTCTGATCCTCTCCAAACTTCTTTGCATCCTCAGCCCCTTACTATGTTCCTGGCACTTAGTAAGTACTTAGAAAATATTTACCGATGGATTGTTTCTGTTTCTTTCCTGGAGGGCCAAACTGAACAAGGAAAATCCATATGACAGTCCTGTAAATATTTGATGAGAGCTAGCCCCCACTCTTTTCTTGACTAAATATCCTAATTGAACCATAATTTTCCATGTGGTGTGACCTTAAAAGGCTTTCCATCATCCTGGACACTTGCCAACCATTTTTTATTTGTTTGTTTTGTTTTGTTTTGTTTTTGTTGAGGCAATTGGGGTTAATTGACTTGCCCAGGCTTTCCCAGCCAGGAAGTGTTAAGTTTCAGTTTTAAGTGTTAAGTGTCTGAGACCAGATTTGAATTCAGGTCCTCCTGACTTCAGGGCTGGTGCTCTATCCACTAGCTGCCCCATTGCCAACCATTCTTGATGTCCTTCCTAAACTGTGTTGCCAGGAACTGAAGGTAGTAATCCCCATGTAGCTTGACTGGGGCTGCTCATGAATGATCCTATTTAGTCAGAGCATGGAATATATGAGGGGGAGCCATATAGGAGAAATATAGTCAGAAAGGTTGGAGACAGATTATGGAGATCCTTGAACACTAGAATCAGAAACTTCTTCTGTTGACAATGGGGAGCCATTGATGTTTATTGAGAAAAGCAATAATATGATTCCAGAAGTATATTTAAGAATTGATTTCAGGTGATTCTATGGAAAAGATGGATTGTACATCATAGGAACTGAAGGCAGAGAGACCATATGGAGGTTAATCTGGGTGAGAACTGACCAAAACTAGTTTTTTCTAGTCGATGATGGGACTCAGATCTCAGAGAATGAGGGGTCTTCTTTCTTCCATCCAAATAAAGTCAATAGACATCCCTAATAAATGACTTCTATATGAAAGACTTCTTGATCCACTGACCCTTCTCCTTCCCCAGCATTCAAAAAAAATAATATTAATAATCACTGGCCTTTTTATAGTGCTTTAAATCTCTTAAGAATTTTGTATGTGTTCTCATTGGAACTAGGGAAATAGGTGCAACTATTATTCCAATTTTATAAAAGGGAAAACTGAAACTCCAAGGGGTGAAATGATTTGTCCACAACTGTTGTTAGTCCTTCATCATTGAAGAGGATGATGACATCAGCGAGGTGAAGCTATGATGTGCAAGTGATTTGGATTGAAGTGAGGGAGGGCTGGGCAAGGTCCTATCTCTCACTTTCTCCTCTAGAGCCATCTGGGTCCAGTGGCCAAATATGGATTAAAAAAACTAGAGATGACTCTGGAGATAATAGAAGACCCTGGTCTTTCAAAGCTAAGATCTTTAACGGGATTAAGTTTGACTGAAATGATGTCCAGTATAACACAATTACTTTGAAAGGTGGGATTTGAACCCATAGCTTCCTAAAACTAAGTCATGTGCTCTCTCTCCCATGTTACATTGTGGATGTGCAGTGTGAGGTGGCTCGAAGTTACAATGAAGACTCTTTTGGGTACCACTAGGGATTGCCTTGAAATAATGACTGAGCTTCTTTGTTGTGTGACAAAGAGATGGATTGTCTTGGATGCTGAAGGCTCCCCAAATTATCAGTTGGCTTGGAGGTGATAGATGGGACTCCCACTGGCTAGCCCTGCTTTCTTCCGTCCTTCCTCAGCTTTAATGTTGTGATAAATGAGGGAAGAAATGGGAATGCTCTCCCTCCCTCTCCTCTATTTTTCTCACTAAAGCTGTCCATTGATCTGCTTATCTGTATCCCCCCCTGCATCTCCCCTGTGATCTTTGCAATACTTGCTTGGATCATGTAATTGTTCTCTGGATACTAAAGCTTTCTGGGAAATACTATTGTGAGAGCAGCAGTGCAAGTGCTGGGTTCTAGGTGATCCATCTAGAAGGTAATTAGGGGATAAGAAGACTTACTTATTACTGAAAGCTAGACCAATGCATGCTCTATTTTTGAAAATGGGTTGTTTATTTGATGAGGAGGAGACTCAAGATGAATATGAAATTGTCCAAGTATTTGAAGGGCTATTGAATCGAAGAAAGATTAAATTTGTTCACCAGAGACCTCCAGAGAATAGCCAGAAGAAATAAGAACTAGGAACAAAAAGTCAGGTTTAGGCCTGGAATTATATAGAATATATTTGACTAAAGTGGAATGAGTGGCTTTAAGAGGTAGTGAACTCTTCATCACCGGAGACCATCAAGTAGAGTCTGGGTGAGCACTCACCAAGAATGATGTAGCGGGATCCTGCTCAGGCAAGGCTTGGCCCAGACAACTTTGAGGAAGGCCTCAAATACTTGAAACCCAATCCCAAGTCTTCTCTTCTCCGAAATAAACACCCTCAATTTTCTTTGAATGTTGGCTCTCCTGATATCTTGATCTCTTTGTCATTTTCCCCTTGGTGTATTCCAAATGCCAAATGTGAAATTCAGGGATTCAATTCAATTCAACAAGCATTTGTTAAGCCTTCAAAAAGCTTAAGTTCTACTTGTGGGTTTAGAGATGAGAGCAAATGTGAATACTATTGGGTGGAGAGGATTGATTAGACCTGGCTAGATTCGATAAGATGTGAGCATTGAAGGAAAAGTGAGAATGAAATATGACATGAAAATCGAAAGTTCAGGTTCCTGGAAGGATGGTGGGTCTGTCTTCAATAACAGGAATATTTGTAGTATGATGAATTTGGGAGGAAAAACAATAAATTATTATTTATTAATGATAATAAATTATTATTTAATTTAAACATGATGAGTTTGAGATACTGTTGGGATATACAAATGGAGGTGGAGAAGAAGAAAAAAGGAAGGAAAAGAAAGAAGAGGGGAGGAAAGAAAGAAGAGAGGAAGAGGGGAAAGGAGAGGTGATCATCATTTTCAAAGATTGTAGAGAAGTCAAGAAGGGCAGAAACTCAATAAAGTCTTTTCAGTTTAACATTTAAAAGATTGCTGGTAATCATGCAGAGACAATTTCAAATAGTTGCAAATGATCCAATTAAATTGGAAGCTTCTTGAGGGCAGGGACTATCTTTTACATTTCTATTTGTATCCTTGATACTTAGGTGTTAAGTGACATGCCCAGGGTCACAAGGCTAGGAAGTGGTAAGTGTCTGAGACCAGATTTGAACTCAGGTCCTTCTGATTTCAGGGCTGGTGTTCTATCCACTGAGCCACTTAGCTGCCCCTATAGAGAATATATTTTGAGTCTTTTCATACCAAGCCTTTCTTCATTCCCTACTCCATCCCTATTTGCTCGCCCTCTTGAAATTTTTGTACATACTATGTATTTACAAGGGACCCTTGGGTAGAGAGCCAGTCTCTAATCCAACAAGACCTGAGAGCTCAGGCTCCTACTTCTTATGAATCATGGTTGTGTGATCTTGGACAAATCATAATTTCTCATAGCTTTGGTTAAATTTCTAACATTATAAGCTGAAGAAAAGATCCTCATTTGCACAGGTGGAGGAAGTTTCTTTGCCAGCTGTCAGATATAACCTTGTTACCTCCAGATTCAATAAATTCCAGTAGTTCACTTCCAGCATCAAATATAAAATCCTATGTTTGGCTTTTAAAATTGTTCATAAACTAGTTCCCTGCTCCCTCTTTCCAATTTTTTAATACCTTACATTCACACACACACACACACACACACACATACACACACTGCTCTTCCTTGAACAAGACACTCTTTCTTGACTCTGGAAATTTTCTCTGACTGTCCCCCAAATTTGGAATTTTATCCACCCATTCTCCTTCTCCTCTTTCTCCTTCTCCTTCTCCTTCCCCTTCTCCTCCTTCTTCTCCTTCTTCTTCCTGAGGCAATTAGGATTAAGTGACTTGCCCAGGGTCTCACAGCCAGGAAGTGTTCCATGTCTGTGGTAAAATTTGAACTCAGGACCACCTGACTTCAGGGCTGATCCTCTATCCACTACATCAACTAGCAGCCCCTGGTCTTTAAGTCTCTAAGTCCCAGTTAAATTTTTATTTTCTACAAGAAACCCAATCTTCTTTAGTTCTAGTGCCTTACCTCTGCCAACTATTTCCAATTTATCTTGTATCTATCTTGTTTGTACATAAGTATCTGCATGTTCTCCCTTTTCCCATTAGACTTTGAACTCTTTGGGCACAGATTGTTTTTTCCCTTATCCCTAGTGCTTTAGTACTGTGTGGCACAGAGTAGGCACCTATAATGTCTGGCACATAGTAGGTGCTTAATAAATGTTGGTTGAATTGAGCAGAATGTAGGGGAGAAAGATCTGTGAAGAGGCTTTTGCAGTTATTCCTAAAGAGTTAAAATGAGAACCCGGAATACTATAGTCATAAATAAAGACATACAGTTCCAATTCCTTTGCAGCCAAGGCTGGGCAGCTGAGAACATTTCTTTTGTTGGGTTGGAATGTGTCTCTGTCAAATAATACTGGAAATAAGTGGGTCACGGCTCGTCTTTTGTGATGCAGACTATCCTGTTCTAATGGTATTAATGTCTAACTTTCTGTCCCTAGCCCTAGAGATGGACAAATAGTAGGTGCTTTTTAAAGGCTGATTTATTGTTGTGACCTATTCATAATCAACCAACCAATGAGCATGTAGTAAGTGATTATGATGTGCCAGCTAAGTGACACAAGAGATAAGAGTGTGGGAGCCTGGAGTTAGGAAGACCAGCCTCAGACACTGTGTGACTAGGCTAATCACTTCCTCTTGTTTGCCTCAGTTTCCTCGATTGTAAAATGAGCTGGAGAAGGAAATGGCAGACCGCTCCAGTATCTCTGCCTAGAAAACCCCAAATGGGGTCATGAAGGGTAGAACACAACTAAAATGATCTGAACAAATATTCCAGGCACTGTGCCAGGAACAGTCTCTGTTCTCAAAGAGCTCAGATTTTGTTCAATAGAAGAAGCCGTTTAATCCAGGGAAAATGTTCTCTGGCTCAAGATTCTGCTCCTAACTTACTGTGTACAGTGAATTAGACCTTTCCCCTATTTGGACTTCAGCTTCCCCATCTGTGCACGAGAGTGATTGCACTAAGTGATCACTCAGCTACCTTTGAGTTCTAATGCTCTGTGGAGACTTCTCGATTCCCTCCTCCCATCTCCAGCCTACTTTGTCCCCAACTTACAGGAGTAGGAAGTTACCCAAGGCACCCAGAATGACTTCATCTTCTTCACCTTTTGTCTGTGAATGCAGCTTCATTCAGCAATGTGGACTGAAAGGTGGTGAATGTGGGTAAAACCCCAACATAGTATGTGTGTGTGTGTTCATTGCATGTATGTGTGATACACATGTGTGCACATGTATGTATTGTGATATGTGTTCACATGTGTGTGGTATATGTGTGTAGTGTGGATATTGTGGTATGCATATGTAGTATATATATTGTGATGTGTGTGGATGCTTGCACATATGTGTGTTTGTGATGTGTGTTACATTGTGTGTACATGTGGGGTACAATGTGTAATGCACATGTATGTATTGTGGTGTGGATGCTCACATGTGTGTTATGATATGTAATGCACATGTATGTGGTGTGGTATGTGATATATGTGTGTAGTGTGGATATTGTGGTGTGTGTATGTAGTATATATATTGTGATGTGTGTGGATGCTTGCACGTATGTGTGTTTGTGATGTGTGTTACATTGTGTGTACATGTGGGGTACAATGTGTAATGCACATGTATGTATTGTGGTGTGGATGCTCACATGTGTGTGTTATGATGTGCAATGCACATGTATGTGGTGTGGTATGTGATATATGTGTGTAGTGTGGATATTGTGGTGTGTGTATGTAGTATATATATTGTGATGTGTGTGGATGCTTGCACATATGTGTGTATGTGTTGTGTGTTGCATTGTGTGTATGTATGTGGTACGATGTGTAATGCACATGTATGTATTGTGGTATGGATGCTCACACATGTGTGTGATATGTGTATGTAGTGTGGGTATTGTGGCATGTGTATGTAGTATATGTATTGTGATGTGTGTGGATGCTTGCAGTATGTGTGTACATGATGTGTGTACGTGATGTGTGTGTGTGTGTACTGAGGAGGAAGGAGATATTGGGAAGAAAGAGAGTGGTTCTAATGGCTTGCATCTTTAGATTATTTTAAGATCTGCAGCAAACTTTACATAGTTGACCTCATTTGGTCCTCACAATTGTGGGTTGCATTGGAAACAGTGTTGGAATCATAGGGCCTGACTTCCAATTCTGGCTCCTTCGTTTATTACCTTGCCTCCTTAATAAATTCAAACCCAGCCTCAGACACTTACTAGTTGTGTGATGCTGGACAAATTACTGCATCCTGTTTGCCCGGTTTCCTCATCTGTAAAACGAGCCGAAGAAAATGGCAGTATCTTTGTCAATAAAACTCCAAATGGGCTCATAAAGACATAACTGAACAACAAGAGCAACTCATTGGATGTCAGTTTCTTTCTTAGTAAAATGGGGGAGATCTCAGAAGTCCCTGACAGCCCTAAGTCTGTGATCACATGAACGTGAGGTGGATAATGATAATATTAGTTATGTTCATTTTGTAGAGGATGAAACCGAGGTCTTATAGCTGATTAGTGGCAGGTCTTGTGCCTCCAAGTCCCAAAGTCTGTCCAGTACCTCCTCTAAGAAGTTGGATAATCTAATTGGGGTAGTGAGCTGGTTTCACTTTAAGTAAAAAACCCAACCATGCACTCACATCAAAGTAATTTAATTTCTGTGTTATTTGCTGACAAGCATTTCCAGCAGGGCTTCTTTAAATAGTAGCTAGAGGTCTTTAGAGATCCATTTATGGATGTTTGAGTTACTTAATATTTCTCAGGAATATCCTTCTGCATGGGAGACATTGCATAGAAAACATGATGTCTATGGATTCAAAGACATGGGTTCTATTTCTGGTTGTTATTATCTGCGGGACTTTGGACAGCTCCTTTCTGTTGTCTGCAACACATTTGTTATTGTTGTTCATCCTTCATTTTCAAAAGAACCAATGACATCACAAAGGTGATATCATGACTCATGCTTGAATTGGATTTGAGTGCAGTATCAACCTCACTCTCTCCTCCAGGGTCATCAGAGTCCAGTGGGGAAACAAATCATGACAATTGGGGTGTGAAGATGTGATGAGCTCCTTACTGGCCAATGGGGTCTACTCTGGCTGGTAATCTATGTTCTTAATTTATGTGGTCTTTAAGTTTCCTTTCTGCTATAAATCTATAATTTACCAAACTAGGTTCATTCTACTTATACCCAACAAGAACTATATGGAATGGGAATTTGAGGAGATGGTGTACAAATTACCGTTCTATTTGAGAGAGAGCAAGCACAGCATTAGAGAGAATGTGGAATAAAGAGGGCATTGTGGGTACAGCAAGTAATTAGGGATGGCTTCCACAGGAGGTGGATTCTGATCCCAGCTCTCAGAATATGTATTCAGCCTTCTGTGTGTGTGCTTTCTTGTCCAGTGAGTTTCATTGGTGGAGGCACATATAGGAAAAAAAAGACCTCTGAACCCCATTATAGGCCTCTTGGGAAGGTATTCTCTGGGACCTGTTTTCTTGGCTCCGAAGGCCAATCCATATTGGTAGTCTGTTCAGCTGCTTGCTAAGTTTAGCCTCTTAACTGTATCCATGTACCTGCTGGAAACCATCCAGGGGCACCTTGTGTGTACACGCACGCATTCACAGGTGTGTTCTGCATTTTTTCCCATAATTCTGCTGTAGTTATGAATGCCCAGGAACCTAAGTTGGGGAGAGGAGGGAGAGGAAAGACACCATCTGGTTTTTAGGGTCAGTATAAATGTTCCAGTATGAAATGGACTGTCATGGCTATTTGTGACTGTTCCTAGGACAAAGTGATTCTTTCTAAATTCAACATATACCACGTATTTTAAAATGCTGCCCAGTTAAGTCATAGAAATCTAAATATATGAGCTGATATGAACCTGGAACAGGAGAGATGGGAGCGTCTTTAGAACATGAAACATCAGAATTTGGGGGACCTTAGAACAGGGAATGTCAGAGCGGGGAGAGTTCTTAAACCAAGGATTCCTGAGCTGCAAGAGACCTTTGGAGTGGGGAACAGTGCACTTTGCAATGGAGAATGTCAGATCTTAGAACAAGGAATGTCAGAAGTGGAAGGGATCCAAGCTGGGAGGGGCCTTAGAACAGTGAATGTCTGAGCTGGATGGGATATTAGTTCAACTAAGGTTGAGTTCAATTGATAGGAGAATCATTTAAAGATTTAAAGTCTAGTCTAGCTAAGCTGTACCATCCCATTTTAAAGAGGAAAAAACCAAGATCTAAAATGGGGAACAGAATTCCTGAGTTCATAGAATGAAAATCGGCAGATTAGAATCCACATCCCTTGACTCATAGCCAGTGCCATTTCCTCTGCTGTAGGCTACCTCTCTATATGTTAATTCCTCCTTCCTATATAGATGAGCTATCCCAGGAAGGCCCAGTAGATAGAACTGTGGGGGATTCCCCCATGAATCATTGAGCACAAGTTGGATTAGCTGTAGGATCTGGTGCCCCAGCTACAGGCTTAGCTGGTGGATAGAGGGAAGCTGAGCAGTCCCGCCCAGTAGATAGATCCGATCTAACCCAAGGAGTCTTGCCTGCTCAGTTTACCCAGGATTAGGGGATCTTCTCTCCACAAATGGCCCTCCCTAGGCAGTTCATAGTTCCTCCCAAAGATGAACATGGCAGCCAAGGGTAAACTGGAGACTTTAAATTAGTTCTCTTGGGGGTAAGAAACGTAAATATGATGTCCTACTGCGTTCTACAGAGACTTCAGCCAGGCTCCTCTCTCAGGGAGTGCTTATGGGATTCCTTTTCTAAGAAATCTTAGATTAAACCCACCAATTTTGTTCATTCCCCTTTATTCTGACTCCCTTATCTGAAACTAATTTGGAACTAGTAAATAATCATCTTGTGCTTTTATATCCTTTTGTTTTCTATATTTTCTATATATTTTCTGCATCCCCTTAAGATTTCCAAAGCACTTTCTCCAGTGTACCTCTGCCTGTGATGTCTTAAGATCATAGTTAGAACTGGACAAGACCTTAGAGAGGGCAGGTAGGTGGTGCCATAGTGCATTGAGCAGTAGGCCTGGAGTCAGGATAACTCATCTTCATGAGTTCAAATCTGACCTCAGATACTTAATAGCTGTGTGTCCCTGTGCAAGTCACTTCACCCTGCTTGCCTCAATTTCCCCATCTATAAAAGGAGCTGGAGAAGGAAATGTAAGACCACTCCAGTGTCTTTATCAAAAATCCCCAATGGGGTTTTGAAGAATAGTCTGACTGAAAAATTAACAAAAGAGGGAGCTAGGATTCAAACTCAAGTCTTATGATTCCCAAAGCATTGCTTTCTCCTCTGTCACACTGCTTTCATTCCAGTTCTCCCATGGTTGGCTTTGACTGATACATGCAAAAATCCTCCTTGCCCTGAGATTTGGAATATCAGTTTCCTTATCTGTTAAATGCAGTTTATGAAATAAAATGACCTTGAAGTCTTTCCCAGCTCGGGTTCTATGCTCCTATGAGCAAATCTTGTCTCTGGTACTTAGAAGCCAAGACAATAAGTGGAAGTTATAGGGCAGATTCTGTAAGGATTTCCTAAAAAATTTTGTTGTTGTTGAATCATTTTTTCAGTAACGTGTGATTCTTCATGACCCGATTTGAGGTTTTCTTGACAAAGATACTGGAGTAGTTTGTCCTTTGCTCATTTGACAGATGAGGAAACTAAGGTAAGCAGAGAAAAGTGATTTGATTAGGGTCACACAGCTAGTATCTGAGATTAGATTTGAATTCAGGTCCTTCTCAGTTTATGACCAGAGCTCTAGCCACTGCCATTTAGCTGTTCCCTCCTAGCAATTAGAGCCATTTAAAAGTGGAATGCTTCTCCATGAGGTTGTGAGCTCTCTGTCACTGGAAGTATCACAGAAAGGGCAGAGATACTGAAGAGAACATTTCTGTAATTATAAAAATGGATAATGGTTAGACTGCTTGGCTTTTTCTAACTCCGAGTCTATGACTTAAGTCCTGGGCGCTGTGGTCCCATGACAAAGGATTTGGGGCCATATACATTAGTGATGTGTCTAATAAGATCTATGACACATTGGCTCCAGTGTATGCAAGAAGCCCTGAGTTCTGGACTCCTCGGACCCCTAGTATGCTTGGGGGAGGTCTGCAGGCGCTGGAGTCTGTATTGGAGGGATGAGGGTGGAGCCATTAAAGAAGGAGCTCAGTTCCCTCTATTCCTTGGAGCCCTAGGGTCAGGCTGCTCTTGCTGCTTTGGACAGAATGGACCCCCTGACCTGTTATAATGTTTAGTCAATCACTTAAACCATCTCCAGGCACCTGGCAGAAGAATGTAGGTCACTTTGATGCAGTGAGAGGGAAAAAAAATTGTCTATTTTCCAAGCTCTTGGCTGGGCTCTCTCATGCTGTCCTTTTTCAGGCAGAGCAAGTACTGCTTTGATGCATTCATCCTTCCTCCTTCCTTTTCTTCTTCCTTCCTTTCTTCCTTTCTTCTTTTTTCCCTTCCTTCCTCCCTCCCTCCTTTTCCCCTTCTTTTCCTCCTTCCTTCCTTCCCTTTCCTTTTATTTGTTCCTCTCTTCTTCCCTCCCTTCCTTCCTTCATTCCTTCCTCCTCCTTTCTTACTTCTATTCTTCTCTTCCTCCATCCCTCTTTCTTTCCTTCCTTTTTGCTTTTCTTCTTACCTCCCTCCTTTCTTTTCTTTCATATCTTCCTTCTTTCCCTTCCTGTGCTTTCCTTCCTTCCTTCTACCCTTCCTCTTCCTTTATTACCTTCCTTCTTTTCTTCCTCCACCCCTTCTTCCTTCCTTCCTTCTTTTCTCCCTTCCTCCTTTCATCTTTTTATCATAGTGCAGTGCAGAAAATGCTGAACTTTTAGTCTTAAAACCTGAGTGCAAGCCCTAACTTTACCATTTACCATTTAAGTCACTCTCAAGGTATCAGCTTCTTCATTTGTAAAATAAACACATAACCTCTGAGATCTAGACCTTCTTGTTAAATCTATGATTTTGTGAACAAATATTATCTCAATGATGATGATGAATATGATGATAGTTAACATTTAAATAGCACTTACTATGTGCCAGACCCTGTGCTAAGCACTTTATAGTCATTACCTCATTGGATTTTCATAAAGCCCTAGAAAATAGGTGCTATTATCTCCCCCATTTTATAGCTGAGAAAACTAAGGGAAACATGGGTTAATGAATTGTCCAGGATCACACAGTTAGTAAGCGTATGAGGCCAAATTTGAACTTAGGTCTTCTTGATTCTCACCACTGTGCCCACTCTGTATTGTCCTGGGACACTGAGCTGCCTATTACAGGCTTACATGGCTGTTGGAAAAATCACTTCTTTCAGCCTAAAATAAAGATAACTCTAACTATCATTTGTCCTGGAGAAAGAAAGGCTATGTTGACCATGTTCAAACCTTTGAAGAAGGGTCAGATTTGTTAGTATGCCATGATGATGATTTATTTCACATGTAAGTTGGGCCATGAAAGTCCCTTCCAACTTGGAAATTCTGAGATTCTGTGAGTCTCTTTTGCCTGATCCCAGAAATCGGAATTTGGTCCAACAACTATAACAATATGCCAATCAAATACTGGCTAATGTGTTGTCTTGAGGATTGCAGGGAGGATTCTTATTCAGATTCACATTGGCCTAGATGCCTTCTGAGATCTTTTTCGACTCTAGGAATCTGATATTCTTCAATCATTTGAATGTATGTGGGTGGGTTGAGAGGATCTTCCCCCTTTCCCCAAGGTATCCTGTCCTGCTCTACCTCAGGATGGGCACAATCCCCTAATGGCCCCAGTAGTATTGCTCATTCAAATTTCCTCACCATGACTCATTTTGCCAATGGCTTGGTAACTTGTAATTACTTCTTGAAAGTGATTTTAAATGAAAGGAAAAAGACTAAGTTCCGGAGAGATCTCCAGACAGGAAATTATCAAGAGATGAATGGGCAAAGAATTCATTCCAGGGACATTGTATTAATTATCAGCTACCATGTTCCATCATTGATTGTTGGATATTTTAAAAGAATAGCTTTTCAGTTCCAACTGATCAGTGATGAACAGAACTACACCCAGCAAAAGAACACTGGGAAATAAGTGTGTGCCATTTGCCCTCTTTCTGTTGTTGTTTTCTTGCATTTTTCTTTTTCTTCCCAGGTTATTTTTATCTTCTTTCCTAAATCTGATTTTTCTTGTGCAGCAAAATGACTGTCTAAATATGTATACATATATTGTATTTAACATATACTTTAACATGTTTAACATGTATGGGACTGCCTGCTATCTAGGGGAGGGGGTGGAGGGAAGGAAGGGAAAAGTTGGAACAGGAGTGAGTGCAAGGGTCAATGTTGAAAAATGACCCATGCATATGTTTTGTCAGTAAAAAGCTATAACAATAAAAAAAATTAGGAAAAAATGACTATTAGACACAGTGCTAAGGACTTTACAAGTATTTCATTTAATCCTTAGAAGTCTGGGAGATAGATGATATCTAACATTTTATAGCTCTGGAAATTGAGATTTAATGACTTGCCCAGGAACATGCAGCTAATAAATTTCTGTGGATGTCTTGAACTTAGATTTTTCTGAGTGAAGGCCTAGAGTTCTATTTAGTAGATGTTCAATAACTATTTGTTGAATTATTTTAACTGAAAAAAGAATAGATTTTTATTTAGGGATTAATAGGCTGGCAGAGAAAAGAAACCCATTTTCTTCTTTCCACTTCTTCTCCTTCTCCCCTCCCTCTTCCTTTTTCTCTCCCCTTCCTTCCTTTCTCCATTTCTTCTTTCTTCTCCTTCCCTCCCTCTGTTTTTCTCTCTTTTTATCCTTCCTGTCTTCTTCTTCTCTGCCATCTTCTCTTCTCTTCCCTCAATTCCCTTCCCTTCCTTTCCTCCATCTCTTTTCCCTTTTCTCTGCTCCTTTTGTCATCTCTCCTATTCCTTCCTCTCCACTTCTTTCTTTTCTCTTCACTTTTTTTTCCTCTTCAGTCTGCTAAGATCTCTTCAGATCGCCTCCCTAGTGTAGCCTTGGCACTTGGAGACTATTGATATCTGCAGGGACAATCAATTTTTTTCAATTTTCTCTACTAGATTATTCACTTCCTTGAGATTTGTGGAAAAAAATAAAACAAATTAAAATTTTAAAAATTTTAAAAGAAATTTGTGTCAAACAGAAACCTGCTGTCCAAACTCTAGGCATTTGAGAATTCCCATGGCATAAATGGCTTGGGAAGACCTTCACTTCTTCATCTTCTTATGGTCATTGTAGGAAGAAGGAACTTTTCTGGGCTCCTAGGTCTCTTATTAAATTTTAGGTTCAGGCTGGCTTTGGGACAGGCCTTACTTGAGGAAGAAGCAGCAACCTTAGTTCTACAGGACATGAGTTTCTGGGTTTATTGGTTCAGAGTATTTGAGGAAATTAAAGAGTGAATAAGTGATTTGCCTGCAGTTAGCAGAATTTGAACACAGGACTTCGGACTCCAAAGCCAGTTTTCTCTACTATGTCAGGTTATTCAACAGTCCAGCCAAAGTTTTATGCCCTTGGGGAGCAAGAAGTCTGAGCCACTGAGAAGAACCATAAATAGTTTTCTACTCTTCCCCTTCATTTCCACTCATCTAAATCCATCACCCTTCAATGCCCAATACCAGGTCTCTAGGAAGTTCTCTTGACTATGTAGTGATCCTTCCTTTTTGAGTGCGTGAAGCCCTTTCCCCCTTTGACCCCATCACAATATTGTTCTCCATTCTGGATTTGTTGGTTTTTGACTTCCCCTGACCAGACTGTGGTCACCTTGAGCCAGTGGTGGAGCATAATGATGCTCAATTTCCAAATCTGTAAAGAATGGTGGGACTTCATAAGTTTTAATGCTTCAGCCAGCTCTAGCTCTGGGATTCTAAACTCTTAAGACTTTCAGTGAAATTGAAAGGATTTTAGCCTGGTCAGGTGGACCACCCATGTGTGATGTGCTTGCTTGCCAGCAGAGGGTGTCAGGACCAGAGGCAGCTAGCTAGGAAAGGAGAGAATCCAGGACCTATGTTGGGATCCCAAGTTTATCGCAGGGTGGGATTGTCTTGGAATCCTAGAGTTTATTGATGGTATTCTCCCACCTGGAGAGAAACTTAGAGGCTGTGGCCAGCCCCTTCCTCATATATAGTGTATAAAGAACTTCTATCTTAGGCTCATATTAGTGAGTATTCCCCTTAATTTGATCCAGTTTCCATTGTAGATAATTGTGTGCATACCCATTCTACTTCCATTCCACTTGCTTTCCATTCTCATCTTAATAAGAGTCAGGAAGATCTGCATTCAAATCCAGTCTCAGACACTTAGCAGAAGTGACCTTGGGCAAATCACTTAACTTAGTGTCTCAATTTCCTTGTCTTTAAAATGAGGATTATCGTAGCTCCTACTTAAATTAAAGTTGTGAAGATAAAATGAGGTATTTGTAAAGCACTGACAACCTTAAAGTAAATATAAAATTAATATAGCAGTTTAATTTAATATATTATTAATTCAATATATATTTAATTTTATAATTTAATTTTATTTAATATATAAATATAAATATCATTTGTCATCATCATCTCTGAGAGCAGTACCAAATCAACACTTCCATTCCTGGAAAAGACTCTGTTAATTGAACCAATCACCATTCCCTATGACTTTCCTTACCTAAAACACCTCTCGTTAGTCCATATTCACCTGTCTAGATTGTCTTTCCATATGAAAATATAAGTTCTTTGAGGGCAGGAACAGTCTTTCTTACTTATATTTGTATGGCCAGTACTTTGCACTATACCTAGCATATATACTATATCTACTATATACTTAAGTGAGAATTTTTCATTCATTCATTTTATTAGAATAGAAACTCCTCTGGTATTAAGGCTCTTCACATCCTGGCTCCTCCTGATCTTTGTGGTTTTATGCATTTTGTGTATTCTTTGCTCTGGCCATTTTGATATACTTACTATTCCTTACACACGATACTCCACCTTTTGTCTCTCTGCCTAAGATGTTCTTCCTTCCTCCTCACCTCTGTCTTTTAGGATCTCTAGATTCCTTCCAACTCAGCTCAATCTGCATTCAGAGAGGACGATAGGGACTGAATGTGGATCACTATATATAGTATTTTTACCTTTTTATTGTTGTTTGCTTGCTTGTTTTGTTTTGTTTCTCATTTTCCCCCTTTTGAGCTGATTTTTCTTATTCTGGAATATATTTTATATATATGTGTGTGTGTATATATATATATATATGTGTGTGTGTGTGTGTGTGTGTGTGTATATATATGTGTGTGTGTTTGTGTGTGTGTGTGTGCATAAAACCACAAAGATCAGGAGGAGCCAGGATGTGAAGAGCCTTAATACCAGAGGAATTTCTATTCTAATAATATATATATATATATATATATATATATATATATATATATATATAATATATATATATATATACACACACACACAAACACACACACAATATAAATGTGGAAATATGTTTTAAAAAGCTGTACATGTTTCACCTATATTGGATGAGTTGCTACCTAAAAGAGGAGGAAGGTAGGGAGGAGGGAGAAATTTTCTCTCCCAGTTATCATGTATTCCTTGTCTTTCTCCCCAGTATATCCCTTCCCTATTGTCAATTTTCAATCTTCTGTAAAACCTATGGGTGAGAGAGACCCAAGGACTTGTTCCTTCCCTCTAAACACAGTCTGAGTGCCAGCTTAGCTCCTGGCATATGCAACCAGGTTCAAGGCTCATTTGAATGCTAGGTTTTACAAGGATGAATGTTGAAAATTATCTTTGCACATATTTTGAAAAATAAAAACTATTACTATCTTTTAAAAAGAAAAAGAGAAAAAAATTCAATTCAACTGCAACTTTCTGCAAGATTCCAATTGTTCCTACCATCAATGCTTTCTCCTACTCTCCCCCCTCCCCCCCCCCAGGCTGGAGTTAAGTGACTTGCCCAGGGTCACACAGCTAGGAAGTGTTAAGTGTCTGAGACCAGATTTGAACTCGGGTCCTCCTGAATTCAAGGCTGGTGCTCTATCCACTGTGCCACCTTGCTGCCCCTTCTCCTACTCTCTATACCATATATGTACGTTTTCTCTCTGATTAGTCTATCAGTTCTTAAAGGACAGAGACTTTTGCTTTTGCTTTTCATTGTGACTTCAGTGGTTGGTGCAGTATCTGGTCCTCAGTGCCACAGCGATACTCTTCCCATCTAGAACAGCAATGCTGACTCCCACTACTAGAAACCAAACCCACCTCTACCCCAAGGAGTGAATCCACTCAGCTTTCAAATGCTGCCCTAGGACTGTGCTCTCTTGATTGGTGAATGAGTGAATATAAGCTCACCCAACCCACTTGAAGCTAGCTAGCTTCAGATCCTTCTTTACTTCCCATCTAGCTATCCACCAAGAAGCTCAGAGCCACTGGGATATCTGTCACCTGCCTTCCCACCTCCCCTATTCTCTACCATCCCCTCACCCCACTTTCCATCTTTTGCTCTGGGCTTGATAATCAAAACACTATCATTGCCTCTAGAAAGGATTATGCAATTTCCCACTCACCAGCAGTAAGACTCCCCAGGTCCTTTCTCTGGCTCCCCCTCCCTAGATGTATTGTCTCTCTATGTTTGAATATCCTTGAGGGGGCTTTATTGCTTTAGCATTTGTATTACTGGCACTTAGCACAGTGCCTAGAACATAGTAGGAACTTAATAAATGACCATTCACTTGCTGTGTCTAGGGCAAAGCTCACTTGATATACAGGAAATGTCCTTTCCGGTAAATACTAGAGGAAGCAGGAGGAGGCAGCAGGACTGCCTCTGCCTTTGCTCCCACTCTACCCCCAACCCAATATCCTATCCATGGGAAGATAATGAAAGCCAGTCTTCAGCACCTGCTCCCAATCAGGGTTCTGAGTGGGAGCCTGTCCGTATTCCGGTGCTGGCCAGAGCCTTGCAAGGGCCTTGACTGGTGGTAAATGAATATGGCCAGTCCTACGTGCTGGGCATTGTGTCAGCAGCCTAAGGGAGGGGGGAGGCTGAGGGAGGTTAGGAACCTAGATTCCATACAAAAGGAGACCTGGTCAAGGTTATTAGCCTTTGCCTTTATTTGAAATAGATGTTGAATTGATTTTTCTCTGTACCTATTATTCTGCCCCCTCCATTCCCACTTCACCCTCCCATTTAAGCTATTGAGGGAAGAAACTATTAAACATTTGTTCCTGTATCTCCTATGCACGGTATATGGACTATAGGTTCTCAGTGGCTTGACGTGGCTTAAATTCCCAAGGAAAATGGCCAAATTAGAGAATGGTTGTAAGGGGGTTTAATGTTTAATTCTTTGGGGCCTCAGTTTCCCCATCTCTAAAAAGGGAGGGTTGGATTACATGATCTCCAAAGTTTAATCAGCTTTGATGTGAAGTTAGATCATTTCTTGGAGTTCCATTTTCTGTGCTTGAGAATGTCTGAACAGAACTTACCTGGTTTGCTTCCAGTACTTAACTGTAACCTCAGGAGGTCATGTTCATTTCCAGAGCCACCTGCACCCCTGTTTACAAGGCTCCCTCTCAGAGCCCTTGAACCTGGTTGCGTTTGCCAGGTGCTAGCTGGCACTCAGATTTAGTTTAGAGGGAGGAGCAGATCCTTGGTTCTTTCGCAACCATAGTCAGGCTTTATAGAAAAGGGAAAACTGACAACAGGGAAGGGAAATACTGGGGAGAAAGAGAAGGAAAGCATAATGCATGGGAGAAAGAAAAAAGCAAAGAGTTCATATCTGGCTTTGGGAGGAAGGTGGAATGAGCGGTCAAAATCTCCCAAACTTTGGTGTTTTCAGATATCATAGTGTTGGGGCAGCTAGGTGGCACAGTGAACAGAGCACCAGCCCTGAAGTCATGAGGACCTGAGTTCAAATGTGACCGTGGGCAAGTCACTTAACCCCAATTGCCTAAGCTAAAAAAAAAAAAAAAAAGGCAGATATCATAGTGTTGTATGAAGGATCATCAGATTCAAGTCTGAAAGGAAATTTAGGGATCACCTGTGCCATCCCTTTCCCCTTACATTTTAATTATGAGGCAACTGAAACCTAAAGGAGTCCAAGAAGGCAGGAGCAGAGACAGAATGCCATCCTAACTCCAGGATGCACCACATTGCCTCCTTAATGGAAGAACACGGCATTTAGCACAGTGTCTGACACATAGTTAAAAAATGCTCTTCATAAATGCTTGTGGACCTAATTTGAATTAGAGGGCCCCAGTCCCAGCAGTGATAAAGGAAGATCACAGGATTTCAGTTCCCAGTAAGAGAGTTGGGAACTAAAAGGAAACTTAGTTGTCCAAGGGGATTCTTATTTAGGTTTGGATTGGACCAGATGTCCTCTGAGGATCTCCCCAACTTGGAGACTGTGCTTCTGCAGAAAAAAGTCCTGGGTGCCTTGTGGGACAGTTCCCTGAGCTCCACCACATCCACCTGCTCACCATCATCCCCTGTTCTCCACAGTTAATTTTGTTTGTTCCATAGGCAGCCCATGTCAACAATGGACAGCTCTCCACCTTGGACAGCTCTCCACCTTGGACAGCTCTCCACCTTGGACAGCTCCCCACCTTGGACAGCTGCCCATCTGGATTTTCTTTTGCTGCTTAAACACAAACATAACCCACATCATGTTCGAAGTGGGGATTCCAGGAATGGCAGGGAGCTCTGAATTTGGTCTTCTTCCTCCACACTGAACTCTTCTGTCCTCACTTTTGTCTCTTAGAATCACCGATTCCCTTCAAAGCACTGCTTGTTTTGCAGCTCCTACAAGGGACCTGTGCTAATCCCCCCAGATCTCACTGCTCTTTCCCTCTTGCCCTGACTTTGTATCACTTTATAATCTTTGGTATACTTTTTATTTACTGACTCTGTCTGTATTGTATCCAATTATTAGATAGGAAATCCCTTGAAGGTAAGGACTGTTATTTTTGTCTTAGTAGCCTTGGCTCTTAGCACACAGTGATACACTTAGTAAATGTTTGTTGACTGGAATTGAGTTTTCATACGATTGGAGATAGAGGGTTCAAAAGGATCTCACTGGCTTCTAGCCTAATACTCCCATTTTACAGATGAAGAAACAGGCTGGGTTTACTTAAATGTGACTTGTCAGAGGTCACAAAAACACTAAATGACAGAGGCCAGATTAGTACCCAGGTCTTCGATCTTCAGATCCAGAGCTCTTTCGACTCAATCACTTTGACTTTCAGATGTGAATAATTCCCTCTGGGGCTCCCTCCCTTTTGGAGGGGACAGAAATGAAACTCCTCAGGAGCTCAGCAGGACCATGACAGTCTGTTTTCCAGGTCTGTTTGGTAAACTGCCCTCGCCTGCCAAGCCAAATGATGATTAATTGATGGTGTGCTCTTTTCAAAGACAAGATGCTGCTTAAATGCTCAGAAAGAACATTTGTGGGATCAGAATTTTAAGGCAATTAATATGAAACTATGCAGGCAGTGTCGAATCCTCTTGGCTTAATCACAGGCGGAGAAATAAAAGAAATAGCTTTGCTCTGCTCCATTTAGTGGACAGGATACCTGGGGGAGGTGGGGGTGGGGAGGGGCTGGCTTGACTGGGGTGATCTGATGGTTTATTTATTACATTCCAGAGATAGCTATTTAACCTGGTCTTCTTGCAGAAGGAGAGGCAAAATTTCTTGTCACCAAACTAAACCTTAACCTAAAAAGCCCACCCTGGAAGCAGATCTCTTTTATCCTCGAGTTTTTCTCTTTTCCTGTTCTTAAAGTTCTATATGAATATTGATGAGAATTAGATAAGGAGTATCTAAATGAAATTAGGCTTAATTGGGATCTAGTGGCAGGTTTGGGGTACAGGGAGTCAAATGGAGCTCCCCTGGAACCCCTTTGGATTCGACTCAAGGATTCAAAGTTAAATGAGGTCTAGTAGCAGCGCAAGAGTCCTCTGTAAAGGAATTTACAGACCCGAAAACCTAGATTGATAAAAGAGGTTTATTGTGGGGTTTGGAAGTAAAGCTTAGTAAAGTTGAGGGTAGAGATAAAAGGGCACCAGAGCTACAGGTCCAGTGGGCAGAAACCCTTGACATGACCGGCATAAGGATGCCACATTTGAGACTTCTGCAAAGAGTCGACTCCAGTTTCCCCCTTTTATAACAGGGGGGGCTTTTGGTAATCTGAAGGGGCTTGTGGGTAGAGTCTCAGGCCTCTGGCTTGAGCTTCAGCCAGGGCTAGAATTTGAATAGAATTTAATGGGTTTATAGATAAGGAGGAAGCTGTTTGTGCTTGGGGTGGGGGTTGGGAAACCTGAGAAGATCATTAGAATGGGGGCTGGGACAGCCCAAGTTAGCAGTCTGTTGGGGCTGGGAGAGCCCAGATATCTCCCATTGGAATTCATGGAGATTCGGAATCAGAAAGGAATCTTAACCCACATCATTATGAGTTACTGTCATGTGTTATTTTTTTTTCTCTTTTCCCCTTTCCTCTCCCTCTCTCTCTTTCTCTCTCTCCTTTTCTACCTCTCCTTCTTTGTCTCCTCCTTTTCCCTCCTTTCTTACCTTCTCTCCTTATTTGTCTTCCTCTCTTAAATCTCTCCCCTACGCACTTATCAAATTCAGGTCTGATCTTATGATTCCTTTCCTTAAAAACCTGAAGTGGCTTTTTACTACTTTGGGGATCAACTATGAATTTCTCTGTTTATCATTTAAAGTTCTTTACAACCTGGCTCTAACCTGCTTTTGGAGACATTATTCCATTATGATCTTATATTGCCATGATTGTATGACTGATAAAGTGCTTCAAGTCTATAGTCCTATTAACTTCCACTTCTTTATCCTCTCCTCTTTTTCACTCATTTCCTCTTTATCTCTATCTCTTCCTCTTTCCCTTCCCATATCTCATTTTTTTCTTTGTTTCCTTTTTTTGGTATCTCCTGCCCTTCTCCATAAGCCAAGTGGCCCTTTGCAGAGCAAGCATAGGGATTTCCAACCAGTTAGACAAGGGAATATGAGAGAGAAGTCATGGAATATAATTTATGTTCATATGGCTTTCTAATGTTTATGAATCTCTTATAACAGGCTCTGATCTTCTGTAGTGTGTCTGATGAGATCTACAGGCTGGTCTCCTGTGTCCCTGTCCTTGGGCAACTGGCCAGTTTCCTCCATGTTCTGGCTGGAGCTTGGAGACACACTAGAGTTCCCCATACTTACTGATATTGGGTTGATGAGGTTGACACTAAATTTCATCCCTCTGATCTAAGGTCCCTTTTAAAACTCCATGATATCCATTTGCAGTCTTCTTTTTAAGGCCATTTGGGACTGTGTATCTAGATTTTAAATTCTGATTTTTTTGCTGCTATTAGTAACTTCTCATTTATGTGCTGCTATTCAATGTTATAAAGTCCTTTTGCACTTCTAGTTCATATGAAATTTACAATAACTCTGTGAGATGGGCAGAGCCCAAAACATACATAGAGAGTAGAAGTGATTTACTTAAAATTATACAATAAGTTAGTATATATAACTATATAAGTTAGTATAGTATATAAGTTCATATAGGGAACTTGAGCCTGGGACTCCAGGGTTCTTTCTTCTGTATCAGACAGCATTTCTGACATTGTATTTTATTCTGTTGTTTAATTGTCTTTGGGTTTTCTTCTTTTTTCTTCTTTTCTTTTTAAAATTGTTTTCCTTTTGATATTCTTTTTTATTTTGATAATAGCATTCTGTTTTCAAAATACATGCAAAAATAGTTTTCAACATTCACCCTTGCCAAAACCTTGTGTTTATCTCCCTTTCTTCCCCCTTCCTCCTTCCCTAGACAGAAAGTAATCCAGCATAGGTTAAACATATGCAATTCTTCTAAACATATTTACACATTTATCATGCTGCACAAGCAAAATCAAATAAAAAAGAAAAAAAAAACAAGAAAGAAAAAACAACAAAAAAGTGAAAATACTATATATCAATCCATATTCAGTCTCCATAATCCTCTCTCTGGATGCAGATGGCTCTTTCCTTCACAAATCTATTGTAATTGGCCTGAATCACCTCATTGATGAAAAGAGCCAAATCCATCACAGTTGGTCATTGCATAATCTTGTTGTTGCTGTGTACAATGTTCTCTTGATTCTTCTCACTTCACTTAGCATCAGTTCATGTAAGTCTGTCCAGGCTTTTCTGAAGTCAGCCTGCTCATCATTTCTTATTGAACAATAATATTCCATAACATTCATATACCATAACTTATTAGCCATTCTCCAACAGATGGGCATCCACTCAGTTTCCAGTTCCTTGCCACTACCAAAAAAAACTGATATGAACATTTTTGCACATGTGGGTCCTTTCCCCTTTTCTATGATCTCTTTGCAATACAGGCCCAGTAGAGAGATTGCTGGATTAAAGGATATGTACAGTCTGATAGCCCTTTGGGCATAGTTCCATATTGTTCGCCAGAATGATTGGATTAGTTCACAGCTCTATCAACAATGTTTAATGTCCCAGTTTTCCCACATCCCCTTCAACATTTATCACTATCTTTTCTTGTTACCTTGGTCAATCTGAGAGGTATGCAGTGGTATTTCAGAATTATCTTAATGGGTTTTTTTCTTAATAAGACTCTTAATTCTTTAGAGAAAGAACATGCTTTCTACTTTTCCTAGATTGCTCACAGAACAGCACAAGTCTGGGCACTAGCAGATACTTAATAAAGATCTTTTGAGGAGTGGATAACTTGGGGAGTGAATAAATGAGTTAATGAGTGAATGAATAAATTAATAGATTAGATAATAATAATGATGATGATAACTCATATATATAAAGCATTTTAGGGCAGAGGCCCTTATCCTTTTGGTGTGTCCTGGACCCTCTTGTCAGTCAGGTATTGTCTACTCAGAATAATGTTCTTATAGGTGTAGAATAAAATGCAAAAGATCACACAGGAAACCACAGATTAGTGAAAATAAAAATGTGATTTTTCCCTATCCAGTTCACCCTGAAATCTATCTATGGACCCAAAGTGTTTGTGGATCTCAGGTTAGGAAGCCTTACTTTAAATGGTTCAAGATCCTTACATTTTGATGTGTCAAAGATCAAGTGACAGAGTTAATGAATGAGGAAGTGGAAGCATTAAAGACAGGGAGCATGAGTGAATGAATCAGTGAGTTTATAAGTGAAGGAGTGAATAAATGAATGAATGATTAAGGAAGGATTAGTGAGTACACAAGTAATCATATGAATGAATGGATGAATTAGTGAGTGAAATAAATGATTGAATAATGGGTTATTAAGTACATAAGTACATGAATGAATGCATGAGGGAGTGAATGAATGAATGAAAAGTGAATGAAAAAATGACTAATGGTGAATTAATGAATGGTTAATGAGTGAATGATTGAGTGAATGCACAAGTAACTTCATGAATGAATGACCAAGCAAGTCAGAAAGTGAAAAATGAGCAAATGAAAGATTTTTTAAATCAGGGACAAAGACTTCTCCTTTAAGGGAGTCAGACAGCTGGGATTCTAGGACTAAAAGGAAGGAGCAGCAGCATTGGAATTTCAGCACATCAGGATTCAATGGCACTTCAGAAGCCATACACAAATTCATACATAGACAAGAATCCCCCCTCTAACCTCCCCAACAAGTGGTCATCCAGCCTGTGCTTGGAGATCTCCAAGGAGGGGGAGGCACTAAATCTTTGGGGCAGTAATGATCTGAACCTGCTGTAGACTGCAGGTTCTATATTCAGACAAGGCTGGCTCCCCGAGAGTTCCAGAAGAACAGGATAGGTTAATTTTTCACACCTCTGAAGTTTGATTGTGCTTGGGCTCTATGGGTGGAAGTCACTATGCTGACGTTATCATCATATATTTTTCAAGCTGCCTTCTCCCAACCTCTCCTGCAGCAGACACTAAATGGGAGCACTAGAGAAAATGACATCTTTCAAAACATCAGTCTGAGAACAGAAATCTCTTTTGTGGCTCTAGAAAATGTCATTTCCCTCTGATGCTGGCTGCATTAAGTTAAATGAAAACAAGCCCCTGAGATGAATTTGAAATTACAGACTCAAGCCAGGGAGGGAATTAACTCTGAAGACAGAGCAGGAGTTAGTGACACGGATGTCACTCTTCTTGAAGCCCTTTTCCATTTCTGCTGGCAACCTGGAAATCCCATCTTCCTTTCCCTGGAGAGATTCT